>NC_092227.1:55706118-55903618 GCF_036320965.1 Panulirus ornatus | reverse complement strand
GAAAAGCTAGCTAGAAATTTAGGAGGATCCTAAGCAGTTCAGGATGATATTGAGGTGATATGGAGACACTCTAAGACTAATTTAGGTATAAGATTTAGAGAGAGAGGTAAAGCATGGTGGAAAGAAGAATGAAGGAGCCTGAATTATGAGATAAAGCGAGTTTGGAACGAAAAGCTGAGTCTTCTACAGAAGTGCTGTGTAGAGAAGAGAGTATCTTTCTATTCTGAAGCACTTGTCTATAATGACATGCATTTCACTTCATCTTTTCCAACTGCTGATTTTGTAGTCTTGAACAATTTACCAAAATTTTTCCTCTCACTACTACGTTAGTTCTGTTTTGCTGTAAAGCTGTTGACTTACTGTCTTTCTTATTTCGTGAACGTTGCTCCCATTCCCTAAAGGATTCAGCTGCCTCTCCTTGGAGCCACTAAACTTGGGCATCGTCGATGCAAACTCAATTACGGTATTCCTGACTTGGAAGGGAACCTCCCCATGCAGTCCTTTTTCCCAGTGTGGCTAATTTCCTATGCCATATTTCTTATCAACTGCAAGTGTTTTATTAAATAGAATCATGAATGAAAAACCTCATTTTTTTTTTTTTTTTTTTGTATACACCCTCCAGAACTTTAGAAATATCATTGTCATCAACATTATTGGTCAGAGTTTCTGTTCTTGTCATTCGAACTAACACGACAAATCAAGCCTTGCACTGCAGCATGATGCTGGTTACAGTTCATCATCTCTTGTATGTGTTCACTCCCTGATACACCCTCTCGTCTCCTGGTCTTCTGGTATTGTCAGTAGTTACCGACGCCGTGGACTAACTTATCTGATCATACTTACAGACACTCGATTGATTAATCTAATTGTTCTTACCGACATTCGATTGATTGATCTAATTATTCTTACTGGCACTGGACTGACTAATCATTTTGGCCTTTACCGGTATACGTATTTGATGTATGTGTGTGTGTGTGTGTGTGTGTGTGTGTGTGTGTGTGTGTGTGTGAATACAGTTTTGAGGATAAACATATATGACTGTGAATGTAGATTTGTGTTTTAGACTAGGATTGTTGTATGCATTTTCTTTTATGACACTAAAGTGGTGGGGTCAGGCAGGGCCACTGTCTTTCCATAGATCCAAGTAAAGCAAGATTAGTACTTATGACCCTGAGGTCTAGCAGAGGTCAGACAGCCCCTCAGGAGTACGTACCCACCCCGGGGCATCACATGACGTCACTCCTCGAGGTCAGCACCGCGTACCAAGAGCGAAATGTCAACCGTGTTTCTTTATGTCTTGTGTTTGGGCAAACGCATACCTTCCATCTACCAAATTTACGACGCACGGAGACCCTCCACGAGTGATATACTTGTCTCCTGACACACAAATTGTATCAGCGATAAATCCCGAAATGAAACTTAGACGCCAACAGCCACCACTACCTCCGTTCTCTTGTGCCATGTGTACGCGTGTGTGTGTGTGTGTGTGTGTGTGTGTGTGTGTGTGTGTGTGAGATTATATATACATTTTCTTCTATCCCGTTTCTCCTGACAGGAAGTACTGAGCACCATGTAAGTATGTATGTTGTTGGATTTAATGGTTATCGACTGCGGAACGGTCACTAAGCCAGGATACGTTACATAAACGTCAACCGTAACTTACAAAAATTGTGATATATATGGATCGAGTTTCCCCTTTCAGTCCATTACCTCGTTGGCTGAGGCTAGGTTGATCGGTTGGGGTTGGGAGAGGTGGCTGGGGTTGATCGGTTGGAGTTGGGAGAGGTGGCTGGGGTTGGGAGAGGTGGCTGGGGTTGGGCGAGGTGGCTGGGTTGATCGGTTGGGGTTGGGCGAGGTGGTTGGGGTTGGGCGAGGTGGCTGGGGTTGGGAGAGGTGGCTGGGGTTGGGCGAGGTGGCTGGGGTTGGGAGAGGTGGCTGGGGTTGGGAGGAGAGTTGGCATGAACATCATGACGAGGTTACTCAAGCCAGGCGCCATGGCTGCTGGGCTCGCAGTATCTTCTGTCCTTATCCTCGTCTCCTTTTCCACCGTCTGCCTCCTTTCCCCACCTCACTTCCCGCTGCACGACCCAACCGGTAGTATTTTCCCTCCTCCCTTCAGTGACCTGAGGAAAAACGGATTATCCTAAAGATGTAGTGAGACAGAATCGCAGGTACAGGTAATGTATTTTGTGAAGCCCTACAGCCATTAGTTATCTAGTTTGAAAGCAAGTCAAGAAATATTTGCTGTATTAGATGATGTTATGTGATAACAATTTTATGCTTGTCTGTTGAACGTAAGATTAAGGTGGAGAGCGCTGATGTTATAATTCTAGCTGTCGATTTTAGATCCAGATAATGTCATAAGTGAAGAGATTAAACCTTTCTGTCGAGACATCATGAAATATACGAAATAGACGTAAGTCATATACGTTAGCCAACAATCTATCAAGATATATGGAAAGCATTAATGTGCTTAAATATATCTCCTCGTGGATAAATGCAAAATTGCATCTTGTTTCATCCTCTCCATATCCTCAGATCACATCAGCGTAATCATAGCAATCATACCCAACTTACTACCACACCTCATCTTAGTAGCTTTCCTCACATGATCAGCCCACGAATATTCCTCTGGCATTTTACCTCCCTCACCCTCACCCTCTTTCTGGTCGCTGTAGAAGTCATATCATCTTTAATAAGGATTCTTTTTTTTGTATATCAACATCAACGTTCGAATCCTGGTTGCTCGTCCTCCCTTAAGGGTTGGCCAATGAATTGGGTACTTATCCCTGGTTTGATTAAATGATATATATATATATATATATATATATATATATATATATATATATATATATATATATATATATATATATATGTATATATATATATATATATATATATATATATATATATATATATATATACCGGTACCAGTTTTGAAAGGGGAAATAGAATCTTTTGCCATCCACGTCAACAGTTTATCATCTCCTCTTGCCTCACCTGTCTGGTGAGTCACCATGTTCAACGCCAATATAACAGCACTACCAAGCGCACAACACAATGCATTCAGAGAAATCAGCACCTGCGCAGCACTCACGTACACAGCATCTGCGCAGCACTGACATACACATACCACCTGCACATTGATACAAACATTTCTAGTCTAATCTCAATTCGATATTTTTTGGCACTTATCTCCGAGCACCTTCACTGGACCTTACCCGTCCAAGATACCCGAAACTAAGCACCACACTAGAAGCGGAAATAAAGAGCTTTCCCATGCTCTTACCTACGGATTCTCCCTCCCCAACAAACACGACATTGACGTAGAATATATACACCGTATAACCTCGACAAGCACTAAACATACGCTCTATCAACCAAGACTTAATCTTCATTCCACCAGAGATACATCCATCTGTAATTTCTCCTCCTCAGGCATGCACGACTCATGCTTTCTCGTCTGCGTTATGGTCACCACCCATTGCAAATACTGAAGCGGTATACCTCTCGACCCCTGCCTTGCACTCACCACACACAGACGTACAATCAACATGACCTCACTTTACGACGTTGCAAGCTTTCTGAGCGTTGCTGAGGCCCAGTAGAAGTGGGTTCCTAGGGCAAGAAAAAAGTATTTAATGTATGTATATATTTCAAGTAATGAATGATGAAGTAGTAACAGAAGCTATTTGTATACAGTTGTACCAGGAATGAATTAATCTCATCACAGTTTACGATGCTATACAGTCAGCCACTTCTGTGCACTATTTCCTTCATGACGTTAGCATCCAAGCTCAGAGTGTTATTAATAAAACACATTTTTAAGATATTCCAGAAATTAATATATTTGACTTTGTTGTGTTTTGCTGCATATGTTCACGTGAGAATAAAGAATCTCCTTTTCCTTTTTTCAGTCTAGGAAAAGTTATTCATATAAAATTACCCTTTGTGACTCAGTTGTATAACACGCATAACACACGAATAAATGCATCACTTTTCATCAATGTAAATTCTTTCCATGCTTCATTTTTGTAGCTGTCGTGTCGTACAGAGGAAAATTATAATAGTTGGAGGTTCAGAACAAAGAGAAAGGATGCGTTAGGACGAGCAACCACAGGTGATAACGAGAACTTCACCCGGACAAAGGCGGGAGCAGAGGTCTCCGTCTGTCTGAGAAATATGTTGTCAAGGAAACAAAGGAATCGTGAAAGATGCAAAGGAATTAGTGTTTGTCTGTGGTATTGTGTCTTTCCAAATCCATTTGGTAATATATCCATTTCCAGTCATTCAACCTGTGTTTCTGGATGATTATTTATAGGTGGCTCATCTATGAATTTAAGCTTCATATCAGTGACCTTGCACTGAAACACTGAATGGAGTGAAAAACGTTTTGAGCAATCGGTGGCTGAAAATTCAGGAGAGTGAGAGGCGTGCACGGAATAGATTGAATTAGAATGATGTGACATACTGGGGTCGACGTGCCGTCAGTAGACTGAACCAAGGCATGTGAAACATCCAGGGTAATCCATAGAAAGGTCTGTGGGGCCTAGATGTGGATAGGGAACGGTGGATTAATTCCATTACACATGACAGCTAGAGAGTGAGTGGTTGTGGCCCTTCGTCTGTTTCCTGGCGCTACATCACTGATGCAGGGGGTGGCGATGCTGTGTTCTGTGGGGCGGATTGGCGCCGAGAAGGGATGAGGGCGAGCAAATATATATATATATATATATATATATATATATATATATATATATATATATATATATATATATATATATATTTTTTTTTTTTTTTTTTATACTTTGTCGCTGTCTCCCGCGTTTGCGAGGTAGCGCAAGGAAACAGACGAAAGAAATGGCCCCCCCCCCCCATACACATGTACATACACACGTCCACACACGCAAATATACATACCTACACAGCTTTCCATGGTTTACCCCAGACGCTTCACATGCCTTGCTTCAATCCACTGACAGCACGTCAACCCCTGTATACCACATGACTCCAATTCACTCTATTTCTTGCCCTCCTTTCACCCTCCTGCATGTTCAGGCCCCGATCACACAAAATCTTTTTCACTCCATCTTTCCACCTCCAATTTGGTCTCCCTCTTCTCCTCGTTCCCTCCACCTCCGACACATATATCCTCTTGGTCAATCTCTCCTCACTCATTCTCTCCATGTGCCCAAACCATTTCAAAACACCCTCTTCTGCTCTCTCAACCACGCTCTTTTTATTTCCACACATCTCTCTTACCCTTACGTTACTTACTCGCTCAAACCACCTCACACCACACATTGTCCTCAAACATCTCATTTCCAGCACATCCATCCTCCTGCGCACATCTCTATCCATAGCCCACGCCTCGCAACCATACAGCATTGTTGGTACCACTATTCCCTCAAACATACCCATTTTTGCTTTCCGAGATAATGTTCTCGACTTCCACACATTTTTCAAGGCTCCCAAAATTTTCGCCCCCTCCCCCACCCTATGATCCACTTCCGCTTCCATGGTCTTTGCGCCCCACAATGCGTCCTACAATCGAACCTGAACCACTTAGAATGGTAAGTGAACAGTGTTTTCCAGAGCCACCGATCTAAAAGCTCTCTTCTCTAAGCTACTGCTACAGTTGTACGTAGTCCCAGTGCTCCTACGCTGTGGGCCAAGCAGAATAGGACATCTCGCTCACACTTGTATCCACAGAGAGCTGCAAATTGACTCACCGGCACTTCGGTAATGTCCACATATCAAAACAAGTTATGTTCACAGAAAACACGGAAAGGAGATGATCCATTGAAAAGTGAAAGCGAAGTAATGTGGTACAATGGAGAGGTGGTTCGAGACAGATCACACCAGAAGTTCAAGACAACGAATCATTTTCAAGCTGCATAAGCGTTAGGGTGTTCATGATCCCTTGTATCTTTCTGATACTTTGATTACGTGTAGCAGTAGCAAGCATCGCGTTAGGGGTGCGTTCGAGTAGCTGCAACGACAGTCTTCTTACATTCAGTCTTCGCTGGACAACCTCAACTCGCAGCAATTCCACAGGGGTTTGAGTGAAGGGAATTGTCTCCTGGAGGTGACTGGAAACGTAGTGATCTTCACTCGGCAGAGATCTGCGGTGACCTGGTGGGACTCAGATGTGGACATCTGTTAGGAGGAGATAGAGTGGGCGCGCTCTCCCTCATGGACGGTACAAGGACTCGTGTGAGACCGGTGGTGCTCCCAACTGACGATTGGGAGCTTCGAATGAACAACACACCAGGACGAACTACATTGGGATGGAAATTCCTCTGGTGCCGCCACGCAAGTTACTGAGCTTGGTCGTTTGATCCCATAGGGACAGGTCTGAGCATGTGAGGCAGTTAAGACTAACACCGGCCTGACTTATCGGGTAGTGAAAGTTACTGTCACACTCTGAAAACCTGTAATCTGTTGCAGACGCCGTGTATCTTGTATATATTTGGAGACTGTTGCTTGAGGCAAGATTATTCCTAACTGTTTATTTTCTTGATGTAAGTTTCTTGCTGTCAAGTAACTTTTTTATTTCGATTTTGTGCTCATCTGAATTACTCCTTCACGCTGAGCCAAACTGAGCGCTAGAGGGTCGGCTTTGGGAATTCACTCCTAGGTGATTAAGGTGTGAAAAATAATGAGAAAAAAAAGGCAGCAGAAGGTAGAAAGGTGACTCTTATGGTGAACTTTTTACTCAAAGAATTCTTTGTTTATATCTAACATTGGAGGTTAGACTTTTACTACAAGCTAATTAGTGTTCCGCCTCGTAGTACGTAGAAGCAAGTTTGGCAATTAGGAACATCTGCCTTGCTTTGCTTCGATCCAGAAAGAATCTCTCTCTCTCTTTCTCTCTCTCTCTCTCTCTCTCTCTCTCTCTCTCTCTCTCTCTCTCGAGAGAGAGAGAGAGAGAGAGAGAGAGAGAGAGAGGAAGTTAGTCGTATGTATGTTCTGTGATACTACAGAGTAACTGCCAGTAGAAATTGGGATCTAGAAAATGGGATAAAACTGCGAGAAAGTGGAGGCAAGCTTGTGTTGTGCAGAACCAGAAGATATCCAGCAGAAGGAAGCTTGAGTAACGAGTAAGTTAGATGACAGAGGGGTAGGATGGTGGCTATAGGAACTATAGTAAAGGTCAGCTTTACCTTTCACTTGCTTTGGAGACTTGTCGACTTACACTGCAGGTCTGCTCCAGGGACGCACTGTCTCGAAATCGATTTAGTTTACTGAATGATGAAGTACAGGATGATCATTGTATCATTCAACCATTATACGATCACTCTCCATTTGGTCTATGCTATATGATCGGAGTATCATTTAGGCATTATATGATCACTCTCCAATTGGTGAATGATAAATGGTATGTGTGAAGATGTCTTCATTATTCGTGTGCTCAGTAACATGCTGGTGTAGGAAGTTTTTCTAAGTACATTCAAAGAACTTATATTGCACCGTGTTTCATGACACTCTCCATGAGAGGTCATGACCGTCCCCTCTAGCGTTATATACGTAAGTTAAATCCTCCATTATGTGTGCTTTACCATTTCTGAGAACAGCGTATCTCATTGCCATCCTGAACGTACCTTAATTGTTGACCTTTTGAATTATTACAATTCTTTTGAGATTCTTCGGAGAATGGCATATCATGTACAGCACTATGCACTTCCTTCGTACGGGTGATCTTCCCAATAGATATATTGTCTGAATGGATAACCTTTCAGTTGCTCTTGAAGGTTAATAAGCGGATCAATCCTCCCCCTTCCTCAACCTTTCTTGCCCTTCTTTATTTTCCTATGTGTCACTTTAGACAGAAAAGATGAGGTCTTATCCCTCTAGTAAGTTTTGCCTTCACAACTCCCAAAGATTCGATCCCATAACTCCCGCTCTTGAATATTTACATTTCGGTCATTTGCATTTCTATGATATACTTTCTGATTCACAAAGTTCAAAAATTCTTACTTAGCTGACTCTGGTATTATGTTTACATATGTTTTGAGATCTTTAGTTCCAGTCTAAAGATAATGAGGATCCTGAGTCCAAGACTCAAAACCCTGTATTTACATGAGCTTCCACATGACCAGAAGTTGGCTCATGACCAATGGGAACAATGAGAAATTAGGAATCTAGTATAAAACAATGTGGGCTGCTTGACTTGCACATAAATCGACTGGGTTAGTAAAAAAGTGATTTCTCTTTTTCTATCTCTGTCTCATTTCGCTGTTGAATATCCTTCATAAACTTTTTTGCTCTCATTTCGTGTAGGTTAGTCACACTGTCCCATGCTTAGCTATCCTTTGTATAATGATACTTTAGACTCTTACCTTTCTGAAGATGGCGTCACCCAAATATCACTGAAATATCGAGTATTCTCACACCCTGATGCTCCTTCACTCGTCACTGTTTTACACAGAAAAATTATATGTAAGAAATAGTTCAACCAGGGGCTCCTCCACAGTCTCCTTCCTTCCCTTGCTTGTACAGAAAGTGCAGCAGCTAGCCCAGAGGCAGAAGGTTCCCGCGTCTGCTGTGTGTGTGTGTGTGTGTGTGTGTGTGTGTGTGTATGTCACAGGCTCAGCGGTCTGAGGCCACGTCATGCTGATGTACGAACCCATATAACGGGCTTAAGGTTCTCGCTCTGCTTCTTTCCTACGTAATAAAATTCCCGACCACGTCACGTTCCCCTTCTCTTTAAATTTTTTCTACCAATCCCCACAGAAGGCTCCTTACACACACACACACACACACACACACACACACACACACACACACACACACACACATTCACTCACACAGTTCTGAGAGCGCACTGAAAATTCTCAATAGACTTTTGTCACACTTAAATATTCTCTTACTGGGAAAATAGACGATAGCATGCAAGCTACCGGCAGTTGTTAGAATTTTCAGTTTCTGAAAAATAGACTCATGAAATAGGTCTTAGGTGTGGTGGATTCTTTTTCCCCTAATGTTTACGCTACCATGGATGATGGTCTGTTATGAAATCCTGGTCTCCCGGCTTCCTAATGCCTTACCGGGTAGTGCAGGTGTTTTCGCTCGCTGGCCGACAGACACGGGCATTGCTGAGTGGATGACTGACAGCTGGATGTTCCCTGCTGTTTCTCTTTTGTTCTTACTTCAGAGCTGAGGAAACCTCTTGGGCGTTATACACATTACTGTTAGCCAGGTGTACGTTGTTTGTAATGTTTGATCACTTGTACACCATATATGAGAGTCGATATTGCGTACTATTTATACGTATGAATATCTTTTATTGAAGTATGGAGATGGCTGATATTTCCTTATCCTTCCGGAATCATATAACACTGACTTTCGTATGGCTACATCTTGTCGGACACAGTGAAGCAGGATCCCACATCTTAAGTACACTGATTTCCTCTCATCTGACGACACTTGTGTAAACAGCAAGGCAAACACATTCCTAGGATCACTACCAACACTGTGTCTTTTGTGTATGAAACCTCATCCACTCAAGTTTTCAAAAGTGCATATGCACACCGAGGCGATGATTTTTAATCTTTAGGGAATTGTAGAACAGACGCAAGATAACTAGAAATGCACCTTATTTGTAATCTAAATTTCTCCATTGATATCTGTTGGTATCTAAAACTTAACCATATTTCTGTGGAAGATGAACATATGGTGTATATAAATCCTAGTCTATGGTAATGTGTATCTAGAGAATCTTTTCGATTCGAAAGTAATTTTTTGGTTTAACTATTTGTTGGCTGTCTACCCTGGATCACAGAGGTACATCAGCGAAATCGTATATGAGGCTACGACTTTCTCCTCAGGGAGTCGTGTTAAGATCTAGCAAGGTGCTGCTTATCTCCTCCCTCAGTATGACAGCATCACAGGAGCGGTGTTAGTTCTGCTGTTATATGGATCACCCTGCAACCACAAGTCTGTGAGCTGAGGTTATTACAGATCAACGACTGAGAATTTCTGTTGTTGAAACAATGGATGTTATCTCTATTATTTTGCAAGATTTCTCACTGAAGAAGTAATGGCTGAACCATATGGAGGAAGGTGTATGAATTAGGATCCTGAATTTATTACCAGATCTGACACGTAATCTACAGATAATCCTCTGGGTTATCTAGTGACAGACCTAGATGGTACTGCTTTCATTATCTAGTGAAAAATTTTGTTTCAACGAAAGCTATTTAATTTCTAAGTAATCGACATTGGTCAGTCACATGGAAACTTTGAGAGAGAGAGAGAGTGAGTGAAACTATAAAAGTTTAGCGCCAAATTACGTTACGCATAGTTGGTGAAGCTCCAACGAATAGCAAGAATTGAGAGGCAGCTTGTAAGATGGTAGAGACAGATTAAAGTCTTTGATCTCGAGCCATATAGAAATATTGATGGACATAAGTGACGGGCGTGGAAGAGTGAGGGAGTTGTGCGAAAGATAAGAAAAATTAGGCTGGCTGTTATTCATATTATTCATAAGAACATTGAGCTAAATAGCACTGTGGGAGTAATCCCGTACTAAACATGACTTGCTTCAAGGGGATAGAGCCGTGGAGGAATGCGGTGCACACTAGAGTGAGAAGATGTTGGTATGAGACGATGCACTATGAACAATTGTCAAGAAAGTCGTCTCCTTGGTGTAAGCAAACAAGCGTACACAAACATCAAACACGAAAATAGATACATAAACAAACTGTAGATATAGTAAGTGTGAGAATTAAGATGCAACTACGTTATACAGAGAGGAAACTAAGATCGTGTGTCAAGGAAGAGGAGTCTATGTAGAGAGAACTGAGAAGTTTATTCATTGGTGAATATATTTCGATCCCCATTTTCGTTCGCTGTAACAAAAAGAAGTTCCTGTCGGTGACAACATAGTTCCGAAAAAAAAGAAAGAAGACATGACTGCGAGGAAGGTAAAGGGATATAGTGTCTCTACGAGCTTTCCAGGGCAAAAGTGAGAAAAGATAACAAGAAAACGTGGGAAAGATGTTACTGAGGTGGAAAGAAAGAGAGGGAGGGGGGTAGAGCTGCTCCCCGTGTTAAATCTTCAAGGGTAAAAGTTAGCAGCTGCACAAGACAAATAAGGAACTTCCTCCCACTCGATTGGGCGTAAATGGAGCCAAGTGCGACCAACCGGAAAGTTCGTTTAGATATTATAAGCCAGGCTCCAGCTGTTGGCCAGATTGAGTGTCCACTTCATCAAGAGAGTGAAGCAGGCAGGAGTTAAGAGTAGTGGGCCACATGCAGCTCGATGACTCCATTTTCTGAGCACCTCGACCTATGTCCTCCTTCTTTCATCCAATTCATTATAGTTATTCTTTTTTCCCACCATTCTGCAGTTACTTACATGTATTTTTTTTTGTTCTAAAGCCTCCGGTCTCCGACCGAAGTGCTTAGAGTAGAGAGGCCTCGAAAGGAAAAATTAAAGAAGGGAGCAAAGGAGAGAAAAACAGAAAGTCAAAAAATAAAGATTGTGGTGATAAAAGTGTGGGTAGGAGAGGAGAGAAGAGGAGGAGGATAGCTGTAGGGTTTGTGGGAGGAAATCACAAGTGTATCCTGATGGGTTGTTTTACACAGTGCATCTAACTATCTATTCAAGTGCCTGTGAAAATAGACTAATATACACATTTTCATCTCTTCTCTAGGCGCCCCACATGCTTCTAACATCTATCTGCCATTCTTCTTTTGAAATTTGATATGCTTATTTTCCTCTTGTTTTCCCTCATGTCGATCAGTTGTGGCTCATACGTCCAGCTCGGAGAATACTAGCTGTTGCACTAGTACTGCACCCCCTCCGCTTCCCTCCCTGACACATTCAAACTCCCGGCAACATTTCTACTTTAATGAAAGCCTCACGACTCTCAGGAATTTTTGATATATCAAGGAAATCTTCTACGGAATTAGAAACATAAAAGGAATGTAAAATGTAAACGAATTAAGTAACAGTAAACAACTGGTATTGTGGCCCACAAGCCCTTGTTCCCTTGTTTCTGGGTAACTTGTGGTGCTCTATTGGTCACTAGTCACTAACAAGGGTGTGTTTAGTAAGTCACAAATCATGAAAGATTGAAAAGAAACCGCAAGATGCGTGTTTAGTAAAGTGTATAGGTACTCTAAGTATACAATTAGACAGTTTAAGTTACTCTAGGTACACAAAAGAAAGTTTAGTCAACTTTACAATAGAAAGTTTAAGCTACTCAAGTATGCATTAGAAAGTTTGAGCTACTCTAAGTATACAATAGAAAGATTAAGCCACTCTAAGTACACATTAGAAAGTAGTCAGTATTCAGAAATGTTCATCGCTCATGTCTGAGAAATCTGCTTGATGTCTTTTATGTATAATCAACATTTGTGATGAACGTTAAGCAGTTGATGTCATCTATCTAGATTTTCAAAGAGCATTAGACAGAGCTCTACGTCAAAGGTTTCTTACTAATGCTAAGTTTTATAATTGTAACTCATTGGTTAGCAATTGAGTGATTGGCCGTAAGCAATGTTACAGAGCACCTTAATAATCTTAAAGGTGCAGCGGAGCAAAACTGGTAGCGGACTTTCAAGAATGCATTCCTGCCTTGGAGATATACTTTCAAGTGTGAGAAAAGCAGGTTCCAGAGAATAATCTTATACTTTTCTAACGTTAAAATCCCTACATGACTCAGCTGAGTTTCTTTGTGATGCCCACACTGATAAGTATAGCAGCAAATTTTCTGAGTTAAGGAATGAATTCCAACATAGATTTTCAGCCCTCAAGAACCTTGAGAAAGACTTTGGAACCTTTCGTGACTCATTTCCTGTCAGTGCTTCAAAGGTACCAGAGGACCTTCAGCCACAAATGATTAATTTCCAGTGTCACTTTTCTTTGAATGATAAGCTTTCTAGTGTTGATATTGGTACATTTCATAAGCATTTAGGACTAAGTTACCTCAGGCTGAAGAGTTTCGCCTCAAAGATTTTATTCATGTTAGGTATTACTTATGTCTGCGAGCAGCTCTTTTCTGTAATGAACATGAACAAATCAAGACTTTCTTCACAACTTACTGACACACACCTGAACTCATTGCCTAGGGTTGCCACTGCCCATTCGTTTGCTTCAAACTTTGATACATTGAGCTGAACTAGGAGGTGCCAGGTGTCTGGAAGCAGCAATGCCAGCCAGTGAAGTAAGCACTACATCAATAGATTTCTTGGTCATAAATCTATCACTTCACTGTGAATTCTAACAGTTAGAAACTCGATTTTCCTGTTTTTCTCATACAGTACTTATGATATTCTAGGAAAATGAATACCATGAAATTATAATGGTTTAGTCTGTATTGTCATCATTTTTGTGTACCGAAGGCCCGCCCGAAGTATTTTTTGCTTTAAATATGGTTGCCATTGAGTTCGAGTTGTCTGTGATCAGGTCCTCGTGAACAGTTTCCGGTAATGGTTGTTCTGTATTCTGTGTTCTGTGATTTCACCTTCAAGTGAGTAGCAGTTCCTCGCTATGGGAACTACAACCTTCTCATGGTAGTTCTCCAACGACTCGTCGTTTGTACGGCCATTTTATAAATGATTCAACGAAGAATGGTCGATGACGGAGTGAAAAGCAGCTGATACTGTAAAAGCCATGGTATATTGAAGACAGTGGGATGCGTATTATTATGAAACATGTTGACGAATAGCAGCATTTTGAACACCAGAGCAGATCACCATTTGCTTCACTGTCAAACAATAAACTAAAATGGAGATCATATGTATTACTGAGATAACGCTGCAGCGTATAACGTGGGGATCATGTCAGTAATTTGCCTCCTTAATTGACAGAATGTTTCTCGGCCCCTCATCTCCCAGATGAAAAGCTCGAAGTCGAATTTTTCACATAATTTATTTTTCCATTATTGTAAATTTTCATTAAATTACAAAACAGGGAAGAAATAAACGCTTGAGAACACACTAAGAGTTCAATATATTTTTCTTTTTTTTTCATGTTTCTTTACCAGGATGTTTTAGAACCGTACTGGAAAACAAAGACGACTAATAAAAGCGTACCATGGCCTAAAATAATGACCTGAATTCACCCTCCACGTCCCAATAAGATATCCCTATCTATGTCCCTGGGATCTATCCATTAACGTTATCTCATCACCTGTCATCCATACACAGTCCCTCTTCAGCCGGACATGGTACAAAAACATTGTCATGAGGATCGTTCTTATCATAGTACAGAACTCCTGGATATCCACACACACTGCCACTACTCTCCTCTGGCAACCTCCTTACCGTGCCTCCAAAGTATGTCCATTGGTTGAACATTCCAGCAGAATACGTGATGATTTTCTTATTCAACAAGTGTTTTCAGAATTTCTTGCTCCAGGGATAGATTCCCTGCAAATATGCACACACACACACACACACACACAGAGAGAGAGAGAGAGAGAGAGAGAGAGAGAGAGAGAGAGAGAGAGAGAGAGAGAGAGAGAGATGGGGTAAGGAAAGAGAAAGATATTAATTCTTTGATAGAACGACGAAGTAAAATGGACTTAGTATATGACCTGTCGCTAGAGGAAGGTTAGCTAAGCTGACAGGGTGAGTGTAGTAGGTTCTGCCTGGCGTTTCTGTGTGATATTTACACCAGCATCAAGTGTTGATGCCACACTTCCGTGCGTGTTGACTTTCCTCTCCAAGACTGCTCTTTTTCGTTTCAGTGTTTATTCCTAACTTCGACACAACCTGAATTTCTTTTCCAAGACATAGTATCAAGAGAGAGAGAGAGAGAGAGAGAGAGAGAGAGAGAGAGAGGGAGAGAGAGAGAGAGAGAAGATTAGTCGAGAACGAGAGGGAGGGGGGGGGGGATTTTTTCTTCGAAGAATCAGTCGTCCTTTCCTAACGTCACTTTGCTAAGACCAAAAAAGTTAGTAATATAATATTACACACACACACACACACACACACACACACACACACACACACACACACACACACACACACACACACACACACACACACACACACACACACACACACATATATACATATATATATATATATATATATATATATATATATATATATATATATATATATATATACATACATAAAACCACCTTCAATTTCCTTCATATGAATATTTGTAAAACGCTAAATGAATTACTGTATCCAATCCTGTTCACTGGGAAGGGCGGCGATGCACTACGCATGAAATTATCTTATTACGTAAGTTTTATATCCAGATTAACATTAGATTAGTTTTGAAACAAGAGATGCAATCTAATCATTCTCAAGCTCATCGATATTATTCTTGTGAGTTTTCAGTAGTCACTTAGCTACCAATATAAGTGGAACAGTTGTAATGTTTTGTAGTATATTGGACGCGGATCCACCAACGCCTTGGGAGATCAATACGAACGAATTGCCTGCTCGCCCAACCGCATTTTTCTCAGCAATACAGAATCATGGCTTACGAGAATGGCCACACCCGGCGTGGGCAGTGTGCCTCTCTGTGATGGTTAGTAGCTCGTCAAACCCTCTATACGTAACAATATGATATCGACGATGGTGTTGTGTGTTTAGATAAGTTTTATATAGAGTTAGAGTAGAATTGTCTAGTTGTTTTTGTATATATGTTTGAACGCTGGGATATTCAACTGTGACATGTGGGATTTTCATCTTGACTTGGAAACATGGCCTCTGTTTATTTACACAAGTCATCTTTTGATGTATTTTAAGTAAAATACGATTGGCAGTCATTTTTTTCCTTACTTTGCTTTACTTTCTTTTTCTTTGATGTTCATCTTATTTTAGGGTTTTATGATAAACTTGTATTTTATTCAAGTAACATTCCTGGACTTCATAATGTTACTTAATAGGCTCCGATGATGGTATAAGTGATATTCAGATCACCACTTCTGAAAGTATGAAGTGTTTTTAAGTACTGCACTTTACCTTTTCTAAAGGCTCGTCTCTCATTATTCTCATAAAATCTATAAAATTCACATAGTTTACCTCTCTTACTCATTCTCACTTTGTTATTTATATTATCCTTTCACTTCGTTGTGTCATCTGCATGCATACCTTGTCATCATATACTCCATAAACCCTCTTGATTCTACATTCATTTTCAAGACTTTAGCACAAACGCAGAATCATTCCAACAGCATAGACTTTGGCTGAAACATAGAATCATTCCAGGCTTTCGAGCATTGCATAAATGTACTTCCGTGCTATCTTACCGATCTCAAATATTTTTCCAATATCCTTAACATGTCTCATCATTATTATTATCTTCGCATCTGTATACTTAGTCTCATTCCATTATTTGCATCTGTCTGTTAATTATCCTTTGTTGTCCCCAGTCAAAAAATTCCCCTTCACCTTCATTGTCTGATATGCCACAGATCTCTAAGGTATATTTTTGTTCCACTTCCTTCACACATTATTTGGCTCTGACGCCTGTTCACCATCCACAAATCATGTCTGCTTTAGTTTTTGGATTCCAATTCTTAGAGTGGTGTGAAGTCTTAACATACTGTGATTGTGGCCACCCTAATTAAAAGGCATAGTGTAACTGATATATGATCGTTGCAGAACTAAGGCCATTGACAAAGTAAACTGATCTAAAATGGGTGGTACATGAGCCCAAGACTTTTACTTCTTGTGTTTGCTGCTTATGTTGATGGTCCTAGTCAATGAACCTTCTCGTAAATGACATCCATTAAACGCAATGGTATAAGTGAGAATGTTTCAAGCATGATGTAAATCAATCCTTGGCTAAGGCTGGAAAATTATGTAATGCCCAGTACTACAGAAAGAAGCCAATTCCATATCATTGTATTTTGTGTTTATCGACTTTGGCTTTGCTCTCTTATGCAGCAGTATCCGAGTGTTTTCTTCCAAGTGGATGCCCTTACCACTGTGGTGAACTTGAATTCTCCATTTGTTGACTCAGCAGGTACTTTCAACCACCTGAGTTACGGTGACTGGCTCTTCAAAACAAATACAGACTAGTATTTGCATATAGATCTTTAGCTCGTAAGGATAACAATGATGATAGACTAAAACACACATCATTCCCTGCTTTACATCGTCTGTTTATCATGGTTATCCTTGACCATCGTATGTATCCTCTCTCATCACCCAGCTTCTACCTCCCGATAATGTTTTATTCTTATTCAGGTATTTCCCCAACGGTATTCCCTCTCCTCTTCCAGCCTTTGCTTCCAGCCAGCGCTGGTAAGCTAGACAGATCCTACTGACACTAGACACTGACAGCCGCTTTTTCTGTGGTCGTGTGTCGATAAGAGAGAAACATTAGCAGTGTGTGTGGTGGGGCTCAAGCCTCGCCAACACTGGTACTGTGGTCGCTCTGCGCTTTGGTTGGTCTGAACAAAACTTTTTTCCTCTTTTTTCGTAGCTTTCTCGATGCACCTCGTGTCCTTTTCTTCCCCGAAAAGAGTGAAACATCTGTTCGCATTTTATTATTGTTGAGTTTCATGCATATTTAAGAAGAGAGATTTCCATAACTACTGAGTTTCACTACAAAATAATCGCTAGAGTTTTTCATGTTCTTGAATGTGCTCGTCATATAACGAAGCGTTAACATGGACTGGGCGGGGGAGCAAGAGGAGTGAAAGATTTAGATTTCCATATTCATAACTGGATGAAAATTGCTCGGAAATTATCATTAACAATCCAGGAAAGTCCCCGAGGAAGTACAATCGTTGTAAATTTGATACATTGTGGAAAGGCTTAATATGGAGCTAAATCCTAGACTTCCCTCGCCCACCAAGTTAAGTGGCTGAACTGTAAGGTGAGCAACTGTGACGGAAAATTTACCAGATTTTTATAATACTTATGACGGATTTTCAGGCTAACAACATTACAGAAGAGGGTTCCTAGGAGCCAAACTTGTGGCAGATGAAGATCCAACTTGAGCGGGGTATATGAATTCACAGCTAGTCTTACTGTCAAACTCAGAGAAATTTCTGCAATTATTTTCTTAACTAGTTTCACACACACACACACACACACACACACATACAAAAATATTTTTCTTTCTTTCTTTCTTTCTTGCTTTCTTTCTTTCAAATCTGATCAACGTTTACCGATTTAAAGAGGTAGTACCAGGAACAGACGAAGAAAAGGCCGCATCCGCTCGCCTCCTTTCTATAGCTCTCATGTGCACTGCAACGAAATCACAGCCCTCTGTCCACATCCAGGCCCCACAGACCATTCCATAGTTTACCCCGGACGCTTCACATGCCCTGGTTCAGTCCACTGATAGCACACCGACTCCAGTATACCTCATTGTTCCATTTCACCCTATCCCTAGCCAGCCTGTCACACTCCTGCATGTTCTGGCCCCGACAGACGTATATATATATATATATATATATATATATATATATATATATATATATATATATATATATATATATAATGTAATCAGTGGCCTATGACATTCCCTGCCACATCTCGTGACCCTTGAAGGTGAAGGAAGGCTTGCGCCCACACGGCTCATAGGTAGCATTAAATCAGTCCTAGTATCAACTTTAGAGCTGGTGCTTGAGATTGAACTAATGCTACTTACGACTGGTGTTGAGCACGGGCTTTCCCCTCACCCTCGCAGGTCACGAGGTGTGGAGGGGGATCTCATGGAGTATTGGTTGGTCTGAGGTGGAAAGTTTTTGTCCTCCCCGTAGTGCAGTGGTAGAGCGTTGGTCGGTCACTGGGTTCAAATCTTTAGGCACCCGGAAGCATATTCTGTCCATATATATATATATATATATATATATATATATATATATATATATATATATATATATATATATGAGAGAAGAAAGCTGAGAGTAAATGTGAATAAGAGCAAGGTTATTAGGTACAGTAGGGTTGAGACACAAGTCAATTGGGAGGTAATTTGAATGGAGAAAAACTGGAGGAAGTGAAGTGTTTTAGATATCTGGGAGTGGATCTGGCAGCGGATGGAACCATGGAAATGGAAGTGAATCATAGGGTGGGGGAGGGGGCGAAAGTTCTGGAAGCGATGAAGAATGTGTGGAAGTCGAGAACATTATCTCAGAAAGCAAAAATGGGTATGTTTGAAGGAATACTGGTTCCAACAATGTTATATGGTTGCGAGGCGTGGGCTATAGATAGAGTTGTGCAGAGGAGGGTGGATGTGCTGGAAATGAGATGTTTGAGGACAATATGTGGTGTGAGGTGGTTTGATCGAGTAAGTAATAATAGGGTAAGAGAGATGTGTGGTAATAAAAAGAGTGTGGTTGAGAGAGCAGAAGAGGGCGTTTTGAAATGGTTTGGTCACATGGAAAGAATGAGTGAGGAAAGATTGACCAAGAGGATATGTGTGTCAGAGGTGGAGGGAACGAGGAGAAGTGGGAGACCAAATTGGAGGTGGAAAGATGGAGTGTAAAAGTTTTGAGTGATCGGAACCTAAACATGCAGGAGGGTGAAAGGCGTGCAAGGAATAGAGTGAATTGGAACGATGTGGTATACCGGGGTCGAGGTGCTGTCAATGGATTGAACCAGGGCATGTGAAGCGTCTGTGGTAAACCATGGAAAGTTTTGTTGGGCGTGGATGTGGAAAGGGAGCTGTGGTTTCGGTGCATTATTACATGACAGCTAGAGACTGAGTGTGAACGAATGTGGCCTTCGTTGTCTTTTCCTAGCGCTATCTCGCGCACATGAGGGGGGATGGGGTTGTTATTTCATGTTTGGCGGGGTGGCGATGGGAGTGAATAAAGGCAGACAGTATGAATTATGTACATGTGTATATATGTATATGTCTGTGTGTGTATATATATGTATACGTTGAGAAGTATGGGTATGTGTATTTGCGTGTGTAGGCGTGTATGTATATACATGTGTATGTCGGTGGGTTGGGCCATTCTTTCGTCTGTTTCCTTGCACTACCTCGCTAACGCGGGAGACAACGACAAAGCAAAATTTCCTTGCACTACCTCGCTAACGCGGGAGACAACGAGAAAACAAAATAATATATATATATATATATATATATATATATATATATATATATATATATATATATATATATATATATATATATGCAAGAATGACAAAAAATTTTTGACTAATATTATAGCCGGCCTTCATGCCAGTCACTCACAATGATTTCATCTCTAAAACACTTTAACTCTACACACATATATATATATATACGCACACACACACACACACACACACACACACACACTGAGTACCGGTAATAGATATCAACAAAGCATTTGATACCAAACACTCCATGAATGACAAAAATTTTTTGCTAATATTATAGCCGGCCTTTATGCCAGTCACTCACAATGATTTCATCTCTAAAACACTTTAACTCTACAATGGAGTTTCCCAAGGAGCAGGTCTTTCTCCATCTCTCTTCAATTTCTTCTTACACGACCTTACATTACCACAGGCAAACCTCAGCACGAAGATAATTTCGTATGCAGACGAGCTCATATTCACATCACAACATCCTGGCACAGCAAGAGCAACGTCAGACATGCAGCTCCACGTTACATAATTGAAACAATAGCTTACCCAGAACAGAATGTCTTCATAGAAATCTTGAATCACCCTTTAAACCCCAGTCAACTTGAATGGATAGAGTCTCACACTGAACAAAACACCATCCATTCTAAACATTACAAGGACTAGCAACACATGACGTACACTCCCTACTCCAGTAACGTCAACAGAAAGCAACTCACAAACATGCACTAATCAGAGACCATACTCCCCAGAAAGATACGAGAGAGAGAGAGAGAGAGAGAGAGAGAGAGAGAGAGAGAGAGAGAGAGAGAGAGAGAGAGAGAGTTCGGACTCGTTTGCAATGAGATGTGAACGCTGATGCAAACTGAAAATAATGAGGTGAGAAAACGGCAACATAACCTACACTCTCCCCTGCCTACCTCATCCAGCCGCGAAAGACCATGAAATTGAATTTTTTAAATATTACTTTAAAACTGAAGCGTAAGCAAATGTCTCGTTATATAATGGGAAAAGTTTCCTATAATTTCTCTAGGAAATTTAATGTTAATATATTTGTTACAATACTCCATTATAGTCTTTATTTTCTTCTGTTGGGTTCAAGTCTCTCTCTCTCTCTCTCTCTCTCTCTCTCTCTCTCTCTCTCTCTCTCTCTCTCTCTCTCTCTCTCTCTCTCTCTCTCTCTCTCTAAAAACAATAGAGACTTCTACAAAACACTCACACGACAGTGGGATTAATGGATGCTCTTGTGCGAGAACTCTGGGTAGGCCGTTTGTAGAGTTGTATATCTGTATTTGAGGGAGCTCCCAGGGTGAAATGAGTTCAGATGAAGAAATATAAAGAATTATGCTGAAAACTTTCAGATCATTGTGGCTAAAGCCTCAAAGTTTATTGACTTCCATTACGATCGATTGTCAACTCGCGCTTTTACGTTCCAGTTTTAATTTCTTTTTGCAAGATAAATTTTTCGTGAAAGAGAGACGAATGATCTACCTTGGATGAAAAGGGAGATTGATATCCGCTAAGAAACATGCCGTTCCTCTTCTCTGCTGCTAATGATAATTGATGATAATCCAGAGACATCCTGTGTCAGAGAAGTGTTAGTTCGCGTGAGTGTCAGGTAATATGCGAGAACGTTAGCTGAGAAGCTGCTACAGCTACAGTGCTTAATACTTCCTGCCTGGAGACGGACTAGGCTTACAGTAGGGTGTTATAATGTCAGTAAAGCTTCAGCCGACGCTGTGACATTGAAACACATTCTAAAGCCCATTGATGACGACTTACTTTTCACTTGTGATGTAATGTCCAGGAATTCATGATGCATAGCGAGAATTCATATCTATCACATTAAGGTGCAATGTGAATTATGCCATATCACTGGACTGTGTGCCGTCAAAATCTTACGATGGAACGCCAAGTAGAAATACATTTGAAGAGCTACTCTCTTAATTCATTGCGCCATGTTTATAAATGTAATCTTCCGTTCACGTCACTTACATGTTTGTGCTGTATGCGTATGGGTCTATATAAATGAATGTATGGGTCAACCCGTATGTTTACGGTAGATACCACTGCATGCAAACATCTCTCAGTGGAGGGAGATCCTGCTCGACCCTCTTGTTTGCTAACAATAGTATGATTTTTTGACTTAGTTCCAGAAACTCTCGGTGAAAATGATATCGTCTGCTGTCAATGGAAAGAGGAATAGAAACATTGCTTGCCCATACCGAACTTTGAACAGTGTTGTTGTAGTCAGTTGGTCACAATATATCTGGAAAGTACAGCCCCCTGTCCGGCAAAGCATTTTATCCGGTAGCCAGAAAGTTACCAGTGGAACCGGTCATTTCATGGCGGTTGCTGGGACAGGGCAAGGCATTATATAGAACTTAACCATAGGTACACATGGGTAACAGTGGCAGGTCAGCTGCAGACAGACATTACCGAGCTGTAGTTGACAACTTGGTCTCAATTTGAGGAAAAACCTTTGCATGGCTTAGTTGTAATGCGAAATAAAGCAAATTGTTAGAACAAGACAATAAAGATAACTTTCAGCTGAAGCTATATATATATATATATATATATATATATATATATATATATATATATATATATATATATATATATATATATTCTTCTTTCAAACTATTTGCCATTTCCCGCGTTAGCGAGGTAGCATTAAGAACAGAGGACTGGGCCTTTGAGGGAATATCCTCACCTGGCCCCCTTCTCTGTTCCTCCTTTTGGAAAAAAAAAAAAAAAAAAAGAGAGGTGAGTATTTCCAGCCCCACGCTCCCTCCCCTTTTAGTCGCCTTCTACGACACGCAGGGAATACGTGGGAAGTATACTTTCTCCCCTATCCCCAGGGATAATATATATATATATATATATATATTTTTTTTTTTTTTTTTTTTTTTATACTTTGTCGCTGTCTCCCGCGTTTGCGAGGTAGCGCGAGGAAACAGACGAAAGAAATGGCCCAACCCCCATACACACGTACATACACACGTCCACACACGCAAATATACATACCTACACAGCTTTCCATGGTTTACCCCAGACGCTTCACATGCCTTGATTCAATCCACTGACAGCACGTCAACCCCTGTATACCACATCGCTCCAATTCACTCTATTCCTTGCCCTCCTTTCACCCTCCTGCATGTTCAGGCCCCGATCACACAAAATCTTTTTCACTCCATCTTTCCACCTCCAATTTGGTCTCCCTCTTCTCCTCGTTCCCTCCACCTCCGACACATATATCCTCTTGGTCAATCTTTCCTCACTCATTCTCTCCATGTGCCCAAACCATTTCAAAACACCCTCTTCTGCTCTCTCAACCACGCTCTTTTTATTTCCACACATCTCTCTTACCCTTACGTTACTTACTCGATCAAACCACCTCACACCACACATTGTCCTCAAACATCTCATTTCCAGCACATCCATCCTCCTGCGCACAACTCTATCCATAGCCCACGCCTCGCAACCATACAACATTGTTGGAACCACTATTCCTTCAAACATACCCATTTTTGCTTTCCGAGATAATGTTCTCGACTTCCACACATTTTTCAAGGCTCCCAAAATTTTCGCCCCCTCCCCCACCCTATGATCCACTTCCGCTTCCATGGTTCCATCCGCTGACAGATCCACTCCCAGATATCTAAAACACTTCACTTCCTCCAGTTTTTCTCCATTCAAACTCACCTCCCAATTGACTTGACCCTCAACCCTACTGTACCTAATAACCTTGCTCTTATTCACATTTACTCTTAACTTTCTTCTTCCACACACTTTACCAAACTCAGTCACCAGCTTCTGCAGTTTCTCACATGAATCAGCCACCAGCGCTGTATCATCAGCGAACAACAACTGACTCACTTCCCAAGCTCTCTCATCCCCAACAGACTTCATACTTGCCCCTCTTTCCAAAACTCTTGCATTTACCTCCCTAACAACCCCATCCATAAACAAATTAAACAACCATGGAGACATCACACACCCCTGCCGCAAACCTACATTCACTGAGAACCAATCACTTTCCTCTCTTCCTACACGTACACATGCCTTACATCCTCGATAAAAACTTTTCACTGCTTCTAACAACTTGCCTCCCACACCATATATTCTTAATACCTTCCACAGAGCATCTCTATCAACTCTATCATATGCCTTCTCCAGATCCATAAATGCTACATACAAATCCATTTGCTTTTCTAAGTATTTCTCACATACATTCTTCAAAGCAAACACCTGATCCACACATCCTCTACCACTTCTGAAACCGCACTGCTCTTCCCCAATCTGATGCTCTGTACATGCCTTCACCCTCTCAATCAATACCCTCCCATATAGTTTACCAGGAATACTCAACAAACTTATACCTCTGTAATTTGAGCACTCACTCTTATCCCCTTTGCCTTTGTACAATGGCACTATGCACGCATTCCGCCAATCCTCAGGCACCTCACCATGAGTCATACATACATTAAATAACCTTACCAACCAGTCAACAATACAGTCACCCCCTTTTTTAATAAATTCCACTGCAATACCATCCAAACCTGCTGCCTTGCCGGCTTTCATCTTCCGCAAAGCTTTTACTACCTCTTCTCTGTTTACCAAATCATTTTCCCTAACCCTCTCACTTTGCACACCACCTCGACCAAAACACCCTATATCTGCCACTCTGTCATCAGACACATTCAACAAACCTTCAAAATACTCATTCCATCTCCTTCTCACATCACCACTACTTGTTATCACCTCCCCATTTACGCCCTTCACTGAAGTTCCCATTTGCTCCCTTGTCTTACGCACCCTATTTACCTCCTTCCAGAACATCTTTTTATTCTCCCTAAAATTTACTGATAGTCTCTCACCCCAACTCTCATTTGCCCTTTTTTTCACCTCTTGCACCTTTCTCTTGACCTCCTGTCTCTTTCTTTTATACTTCTCCCACTCAATTGCATTTTTTCCCTGCAAAAATCGTCCAAATGCCTCTCTCTTCTCTTTCACTAATACTCTTACTTCTTCATACCACCACTCACTACCCTTTCTAAACAGCCCACCTCCCACTCTTCTCATGCCACAAGCATCTTTTGCGCAATCCATCACTGATTCCCTAAATACATCCCATTCCTCCCCCACTCCCCTTACTTCCATTGTTCTCACCTTTTTCCATTCTGTACACAGTCTCTCCTGGTACTTCCCCACACAGGTCTCCTTCCCAAGCTCACTTACTCTCACCACCTTCTTCACCCCAACATTCACTCCTCTTTTCTGAAAACCCATACTAATCTTCACCTTAGCCTCCACAAGATAATGATCAGACATCCCTCCAGTTGCACCTCTCAGCACATTAACATCCAAAAGTCTCTCTTTCGCACGCCTGTCAATTAACACGTAATCCAATAACGCTCTCTGGCCATCTCTCCTGCTTACATAAGTATACTTATGTATATCTCGCTTTTTAAACCAGGTATTCCCAATCATCAGTCCTTTTTCAGCACATAAATCTACAAGCTCTTCACCATTTCCATTTACAACACTGAACACCCCATGCATACCAATTATTCCCTCAACTGCCACATTACTCACCTTTGCATTCAAATCACCCATCACTATAACCCGGTCTCGTGCATCAAAACCGCTAACACACTCATTCAGCTGCTCCCAAAACACTTGCCTCTCATGATCTTTCTTCTCATGCCCAGGTGCATATGCACCAATAATCACCCACCTCTCTCCATCAACTTTCAATTTTACCCATATTAATCGAGAATTTACTTTCTTACATTCTATCACATACTCCCACAACTCCTGTTTCAGGAGTATTGCTACTCCTTCCCTTGCTCTTGTCCTCTCACTAACCCCTGACTTCACTCCCCAGACATTTCCAAACCACTCTTCCCCTTTACCCTTGAGCTTCGTTTCACTCAGAGCCAAAACATCCAGGTTCCTTTCCTCAAACATACTACCTATCTCTCCTTTTTTCACATCTTGGTTACATCCACACACATTTAGGCACCCCACTCTGAGCCTTCGAGGAGGATGATCACTCCCCGCGTGACTCCTTCTTCTGTTTCCCATTTTAGAAAGTTAATACAAGGAGGGGAGGATTTCCGGCCCCCCGCTCCCGTCCCCTCTAGTCGCTTTCTACGACACGCGAGGAATACGTGGGAAGTATTCTTTCACCCCTATCCCCAGGGATAATATACATATATATATACATACACACACACACACACATACACACACATACGCACATACACACACACACACACACATACATATATATACATATGAAAAATGTAAGAAACAATTTAGAAAACAAACTTTTAGCTTAAAATGAATGAAAAAATGAATGTCACATAATGGTTCAACCTCTGGCTATGGAAAAGGAAATGTACAATTTATTCACACAAACGTCAATAGCAGTTCTCATCAATTTCACCACTGTATCAATAAGCTTCAATGTCTAAGCTACATTTTTCTCCAACTTCACTATTTTCTTGTCAAAAACACCATGCATGAAAACTATCACTCCATTAACACAACTATAAACATTTACTTCCCCTTTAAAAGTTCTGGGGAAGTCTGTCTCGATACACTGCGGCGAGGCGACGCGACGCTGACACAATCACTGTCACAATATCACTTCTGCCTCCTCAAGTCAATCTCTCAGCCACAGTGCAGGCCTTCATCGTCGAAATCGGTCTTGTCTTCAGACGTCTCCTCGTAATCACATCCTCGCACGGTACGGGGAGGAAGTTCTACACCCGCGAGATCATGTGTTTTCGTGTCTCTCTTGATAACACTTAATGGGTTCGAGCCCCAGGGTGGTGGTGAGGGAGCGGCGGTGCTTGACGCTGCGGGAGGGCCGCACCTTGCCATCACGCCCCGCCCCGCACATCATCTTGGTGACGAGCCTCGGATCCTGACCTCCCCATTATCGAGGAAGTAAGGCACGTGTACGAGTAGAAAGAGACGAAAGTAATTGGTTCCCAGTGAAAGTCAGTTTGCGGCAGGGGTGCGTGATGCATCCATTGTTGTTTAATTTGTTTATGGATGGGATAGTTAGGGAGGTGAATGTAAGAGTTTTAGAGAGAGGGGCAAGTATGCAGTCTGTTGTGGATGAGAGGAATTGGGAAGTGAGTCATTTGTTTTTCTGATGACACAGCGCTGGTGGTTGATTCGGGTGAGTGTGAGAAACTGCAGAAGCTGGTGACTGAGTTTGGTAAAGTGTGTAAAAGAATAAAGCTGAGAGTAAATAAAATAAGAGCTAAATTATTAGATTCAGTAGGGTTGAGAGACAAGTCAATTGCGAGGTAAGTCTGAATGGAGAAAAACTGGAGGAAGTGAAGTGTTTTAGATATCTGGGAGTGGATTTAGCAGCGGTTGGAACCATGGAAGCGGAAACGAGTCACAGGGTGGGGGAGGGGACGAAGGTTCTGGGAGCGTTGAAGAATGTGTGGAAGGCGAGAACGTTATCTCGGAGAGCAAAAATGGGTATGTTGGAAATGAAAAGAAAAACAAATTGAACAGCCATGGTGGCAAGACACACTCCTGTCGTAGACCCACCTTCACCAAGAACCACTCATCTTCCCCTCTACATACTCGCACACACGCTTTATACTCTTTGTTAAAAAAGATTCTCTGCTTTTCATAGCTTTCCTCCCACGACACATATTCTTAACACTTCAGCAGAACATCTCTATCAACATTATCATATACTTTCTCCAGATCCATAAGCGCCACATGGAGATTCTTCTGTTTTTCTGAATATTACTCGCACACATTTTTCAGCGCAAAAACCTGATCTACACATGCTGAAGCTACATTGTTCCTCCCTAGTCTAATGATCTTTGTATGCCGTCACACTCTCAAATCATCACTCTTCCATACAGCTCCCCAAAGACACCCACCAAACTTATACCTCTGTAATCTGTGTAGTCGCCTTTGTCGCTCTTGACATTTTACAGTAGCGCTATACACATATTCCTCTAATCCTTAGGCATCTTCCCTTGCCATATGCAAATTTTGAAAATCCTAACTAAACGATCGACAGCACAATCCACTTTTTTTTTTTAAAGAAATTCAACTGCAATATCATCCACTTCAGCCGGCTTGACACATTTCGTCTTATGCAAGACTTTCACCACCTCTACCCTTTTCACCAAACTACTTCATATGACTCTTTCATGTAAGTGTATGTTTAGTTATTTATGTATTGTTTACTAATCTATGCAAGGGTTGAGTGGATAGAGAAATGCAAGGTAGATGTGGTTGTATCACAGAGAACAGAAGAATTGTCAGTGGGAGATTACTGATGAGCTTATGTCGGCATCCCGTCTCTCCAGGATACTTAAAGAAAAACAGGTGGATTTACACAAGGCAACAGAGCTCCTTAGGTGCTGGGTTAGGCAGGTGTCGTCCCCTTCTCAAATATGAGTCGGGTATGCACGCAGTCCTCCGAATGCTTAAACGTGATATGAAGATAAGAAACACTAAAGCTGACAGTGATAACACTGGAATGAAGTAATCCAAATTGGGACACATTTTGAAGGTGCTTAGATGAAAATCATTTGATGATTAGCGATATATTTTGCCAGCGTAGAAATACTATGCGATTCATTTTGTCAGTATGGAAGCCCACGTCACTGGTACATCTCTATCTTGAATATTGTGTTAAATTTTGGTCACCTTTCAGGAAAAATAATGGAGAGAGTACAGAGACGAGCTACCAAAATAATTACCGGACTGGGAAACTAAACCTGAGAGAGCAGACTAAGCGGCTGAGATCTATCTGCTTTAGAAAAGAGAAAGTCAAGAGGTGATCTGATATAGGTGCTCAAAATTATCAAAAGCCTCGATGATCTCGATCTAACAAGCTACTTAGGAATCGAGTAGTATGACTTCACTTGTAGTGATGGCTACACGCTCGCGAGGCAAAAGTTTCACCTCAAATAGGCAAAGTACTTTTTCTTCAGGAAGACTGTTAACATGGAGTGACTTACTGATTAGAGTAGTTGAAATTAGTACCATAGACTTGATAAATAGTTTGCGCTTCCTTAGCTATATGAAAAGTTTATGATATTTTTCTATTTTCTACTTTTACCTCATTTATTAATGAGCTTCATATCTCTTCCTGTATCACAAAACAGCCTCGAAGGGACTCCGTGATCTATTGCCATCTGAATACCCTTGTATTCCTTTGTGAGATGAAATCCAGGATCTAAGAGAATAGAAAGGTAAACCGAAACAAACCTTGATTGCTCCAGGGTAGAGGTACCGGCACCGATCATAACATACAGCGAAGCTCATATACCAAGGTTCTTGCAGTGAGTAAAACCGTTCTATGAGGAGAGGCAAGTGAAAATACCTGTAGAAGTGTTGGCTGACATAGTTGATGAGGATCTGTACACTGATCAAGTTGCTGCTGCATCTGTGGCTGGGATGACTGTCAGAGAAATTACGGGCCTCAACATGATTTCCAAAAACGTATCTTTAAGATAATGAGATGAAGGGATTACATCAGATGAGTAGATCAAAACCATATGAGTGAGCATTTTACTCAAAAGAAATGAACTTAATGAAATAATGAAAATGGATATATTTCATCAACAAATGTGGAAAGCAATTCAGAGAACGAAAAAAAGTGGAATGCTTCCTGCACATAGAAAAAAACATCGGACGAAATTATAAGACCCAATGAAAAGGAACCATCATATGATTTCCTGCCATAATGAAACAGGAGTCTGGAGAGGGGAAACAATGGCAGATGATTGGATACTAAAGTCAAAGATTATTTTAGATGACGGGAACTAGAGAAGCAGAACCCTATAACCAGAATACTTAATAGGTTATTCAGTATCATGATATTCTAAAGGATCATTATATTGTTCAGTGGAAGCGTTGAAACGAATAAACTGGTTTTAAACGAAAACGTGGATTTGGAGGCAGCATTTCAGCCCAGGTATACCCCTGAACAAAATACGGAATTCAGATCACGACTTCCATTAGCATTTGTCGACTCTGAAAAAGTTTTTGACATTGCATGTCCCTCAGTTCTCAGGAAAGTTTTAGACTCTGCATTATTTCAGGAAGGAATATGCAGAGTTCATCGGAAAGATTCATGAGAACAGCAAGAATAAGACAGCCTGCTATTACTAATTTTACAAAAGGAATAGATCTCTGCTGGGAAGCATCCTGTAACCCTCTGTTAATGACTTTGTTTTTTTCGATGAGGAAGATGCTGAACCTCCGTGGTATACTGGATAACGTCACGTGAGTAAAACGCATTCATTGGCACTCGTAATTCAGCGCATACGTTCGAATCCTGGTTGCGGCAGCCAACCCAACTGTTCCTCATCCCTTATAAGTGGGCCGATAAACTGGGTACCTGGCCAAGTGAGGATATTCCCTCTAAAGCTCAGTCCCGGGTTCGATCCTGGCTGTTGGAGGTTTGTATGTTATATGAAGGTGCGCGTTTATGTATATACATGTGTATGTGCGTTGGTTGGGCCAGTCTTTCGTCTGTTTCCTTGCGCTACCACGCAAACGCGGGAGACAGTAAATAAATATAGATAACTAAATGATAATAGTATATATATATATATATATATATATATATATATATATATATATATATATATATATATATATCATACAAACCTCCAACAGCCAGGATCGAACCCGGGACCCCTGTGTAACAAGCAGGAATGCTACCGCTAGGCTAAGGGCCTTCCCGCCTGATGCACAGGGGTCCTGGGTTCGATCCTGGCTGTTGGAGGTTTGTATGTTATATGAAGGTGCGCGTTCCTATGCACTTTGTTTGTGTATATATATATATATATATATATATATATATATATATATATATATATATATATATATATATATATATATATACATAATTGGTGAAGAGATTATTGCACAGGTCACCCTCGACGACCTCACTTCTCTCAAGTTACAAACTCAGCCTAACTTATGTTCTGGGAAACATATTCAGTTTTTACACTTATGAAGTTTAGTTGATATAAACCAACATTTAATTTCACATTAGAATTTCTGATGAGTTTACTAAGAGACGCCTCGACAGTTATTTTATGTGATATGCTTAACATCGCTCCATTCAATTTCCGCGTTAGAGGAGTAGCGGCAGGAACTACACAGAAAGGATACATTTGATTATATCCATACTCTACCCGTCATGTGTAATGCACCGAAATAGTATCTCCTATCCAGAACCAGGCCCCAAAGACCTTTACATGGTTTACACATGCTTCACACACCATGATTCAGTTTACTGACCGCACGTCGACCTTTTTATACGACATCGCTCCAATTCACTCTATCCCGAGTACGCCTTTCACCCTCTTGCATGCTCAGACCCCAAACATTTAAAATCTCTTTCACTCCATCCTTCCATTTCAGTAGGTCTACCCGTTCATCTTGTCCACTCCACCTCTGACACAAATATCCCCTAAACGTTTCAGAACTGTGTTAGGGAATATTCTAAGACCATTTGATACCAATGATTTAGAAGTGCTACCCCATTTTAGAGCTTTCAGCATCTGGGCGAGTTACTCCAAGCTATGGACAACAGACTGAAACGACAGATGAGCACTATTACGAGACGCGGGACACTGAGCAGTAAAGAAAATAATATTTCCACGACAGCGTCTTATTTTCTGACGATGATAGGTTATTAGTGCCAGATGAATGATGGTAATGGATTTGCTACCGTGGAAGAGAAAAGAAAATGGTTTGTCGTGCTGCTGCAAGTGTTGGTGCTAGTGAGGGAGATGATAGAGGTGACATGAATGTTGGTGTTGAAGCGCGGAAATTGGAAAACCCAATAGACACATCTTAACATGTGTGACTTTCCAGAGAATTGCATAGTTTTTCTTTTGAATAATCTTAAAAAAGTAAATGATGAGACCGCACGTTTAGATCCTTATAGATGCAAAGGAATACAACGAGATACAAAGGAATTCAAACAGTAAAAGACCATTCGGTTCTTTCGAAGCTGTTTGTGTTTGTAGAAGATATCACAAACTCACAGATTAGTGTGATAAAAGACGTATGCAGAAAATGAAAAGAGAATAACCCACACAAATGATGTAATATGTCAAACGAACACTTGAAGCAAAACATTATTAATTAAGTCTGTTTTTGTAAACGTATCTGTGTTTTTTTTCAGCTATTTTAACCGGCAAATCGTTCTTTATGTAAACATTCTCGTTGAAGAAAAATTGTCTCGCCTTACTCGAGGGAAAACGTTCTTTCACGTGTTTGCATCCGTTACTGGTAGTGAAATCAGACGATGCAAGTCTTAAGTAACTTGATAGATGAAGATTATTCTGAATATTTGTGTTAGATCACCTCTTAGCCTTCTCTCTTTTTAAGCTAATAGAATCAAGTCATTTAATCTGCTCTCTTCGGATTTGTCTTTTCAGCCCCGGGAATCATCTTGATTGCTCGACGCTGCACTCTTTCCACTCAGTCTGTCTTTACTAAGGCTGAATGACCAAATCTGAACGCAGTATCAAAGATGGGGACACTCCAATGGACTGCAAAGATTGTGGATAATTTCCCTGGTCTTAAATTCCAAAGTCCTAACTATAAATCGAAGAATTTAGTTTGCTCTTTTCACTGCCTTTGTTCACTGCTTACATGGTTTTTGGTCAACAGAGATTATTACGCCTAAGCCTTTTTCCTCCTTTGCCTTATGCAGTTCAACATACTTCATACTGTCTGTAGCTTGCCTCTTCGATTTTGATGCTGATATGTGAAAGTTGCACTTATCGATACGAATATTGATTTGCCACTTATGAGTCCGCTTCATCACTCTGTCTATATCAGTTTGAAGACGTTCAAGTTCATTTCCACATTTACTTCCCAGTTTTGTGTCATCAGCGAATTTTGATATCTTCCAATGCAACCTATTATCAATACCATTGATATATATATATATATATATATATATATATATATATATATATATATATATATATATATATATATGAGAGAGAGAGAGAGAGAGAGAGAGAGAGAGAGAGAGATCGTCTAAGGCCTAGCGATCAATTACATTCTTCGGTGACAGCCAGTCAACTAAATTCCTACCCGCCGAAGTACAACCCCATCAGTGGCTTCATATTTGCTTGTGACCTATGACGCGGAACCTTATCGAATGCTTTTTGAAAGTCTAGATAGATGACATCTACTGATTTACTTTACTCCCTGATAATACTTATCAGGGAGCGTCGTTTATTTTCATTTCATTCTACTTTGGGCCGATGGTATGCCTTCAGCTTTTATGTCAATTTGTTGTGTCTTCCGATCGTAAATAGATACAAAAAATCACTTAAGATTTTTTCCAAGGCTTCATTGTCTTGAACCAAGTCACTATTTACCGTAATTGATGGACCAGTTGACTGAGTAATGACTTTTTGGTCAATTTTACTTTTGATATAACTGAAAAATTACTTAAGGCTTTTTTTTGTTATTTTCAGCAATACACGCTTCATATTGAAGTCTTCTTTGTCGAATAACTTTTCTTTTCCCGACGCAAATTTACGTAACTTACTCTATGGCGTTGTATTCAAGTCCACATAAAACGTTTGGCTTTTTAGTAACACAGTTATGAACACTGGTCGTTTCGGCCTTAGTTTGCAGAGAACAGTCACCAGTCCATATTTGAATGTATCTTTTAATCATTTGTTATGTGCTTAAGGACCAGGAGTCTCTATTCCCTAAAAAGATAACCTTCTTTAAGTAACTCTGTGATCAAGATTGTGCACACATTAGATGCCTTTCATGCACCTCTGAATGTAGGCATATTGCATGAAGGCAATACTGATGAGGTAGCGAGGGAAACACTGGCGTGGATTTAGCACTCAGGTTTTGTGGCTCAGAGCGTCGCGTTGCTCAGGTGGCTCTGATGTGGGAATTTTCTCATATCGAGGTAAGCCGATTTACAAAAAAGAAAAGAAAAAAACTTTCGATGAGGTCTTTCGATTTTAAATGAACTGGAGAGGATTTCCGAATTAAGCGCAAAGTCCAGAGATCACATAACGAATACTTCGAGGCTCTGTTAACGTTGCCACTGGCAGAGGTTGTAGACATGACGGCGTCCATGCGTTCCTTCATCCCTGCCCGGGGTCGTGGATCCACTGCCAGACTCACGATTCATTATAAACATCTGTGTGAGAGAAGATGGATTGTTCTTCAATCCTAACGTGTCATCATTCTTCAAGGTCTGAAGCTTACCTAATAACATCTCGAGATGCGATCTTTTCACATTAATGAAATGCGATGCATCATTATTTTATGTTTCTTTTATCACATTTTAGTACGTATGGATGTAAATATCATACCCTAATATTGTGTTTGGTTACAACATTAAAGTAATTATTACGACAGTGAAATGTGGATGATTACAGCATTCTGATATTATAATAACTCAACCAATTTTCTTACCGATTTGAATAAGTTGCGGCAACATAGGAGAAGAACAGAACAAACAAACAGTTCAAGGCACAATGAAAATGGCAAGCACCCACAAAGTTCTACTCTTCACCAGAAGCTGTTAAAAAGATAAGATTGGCAATACAAACAACGGATCTTTGGTCTGTGTAGATTACAGAGCCAAAAAAGAAAATCTTTATCCTCTTGAGCACAACGTAAGACCTTTGATTGTGAGGAAGTGACCATTAACCTTCATCCCATAAACCTTTATCCTAAGTCAGGCGTCAAGTCAGACACCAGACTCTCATACCCAAGTGTCGAACCCTTCGTGTTTAAAGAGTGAGGATCTGTGAAGCTCACAGCCAGGTGCGTGGACACGACAAACCAGCGGCCTCAAGTGTACTATGGGAACCGGGAGGAAGTGTGGCGCGGTGGCAGGTATGGATGTAGAAAATATCTGACGTTACGGAAGGCTGTGTTGGTCATGGATGATGGTGATGTTGTGACGGTTGGCTGGTTACTTGATGGTCGCTGGCCAGTCGGAGGTGTCCCTTTATGTCTCACAAGAAAGTATTTGATGTCACGTCACACATCCGCTCTCTCATGGAGATAAATGACGTCATAAAAATGTTACTGCCATAAGTAAGTATATCTCAATATTGAAGGGACTGCAGTTTCTACAGGAGTTTATAGGCCTTTGCCTTGGCTATCAGTGAGCTGTAAACTTGGAGTTATGTGGCACAGCGATAAGCTGTTCTCCGATGTTGGCCGCTGAGGAGGATAGCATGCCACAGGGTGTGCTTGTAGGTCGGTCTGGTGCGGGTATTGTTTCCTGTGTGAAACATGATCATGAGATGGACAAATATGCGGACATTTTTAAGGTTAGATGTCCCATGTCTGCATGATGTAGCGGTTAGCATGCACGGATCATTTGGGGTCCAGTCCGTATTGATTCGAATCCTCGTCACGTCATCTGATCCACAGGCAAGCCAGCTCTTCATCCTTCCCTAGAGGTTGTTCAGTAGATTAGGGTACCTAGCTTAGGGTAGTATATATATATATATATATATATATATATATATATATATATATATATATATATATATATATATATATATATATATTGGAAAGGATTACAATTTAGCGAGTGATCAAGTATATTCCTATGAGTCCACGGGGAAAATGAAATACGATAAGTTCCCAAGTGCACTTTCGTGTAATAATCACATCATCACTGGAGACACAAGAGAGAAATATGACAGTCAGTTGATATACAACGAAGAGACGTAGCTAGGACGCCATTTGGTAAACAGGTGATTGTCTTAGACAGACAACGAGCGTATCATAAACTTATGTGGGCAAGAAGGTGAATTGTTTACAAATTTTATCAACAGTTAAGTCATTCAATTTGAATAGACCTTCACTAATATTAACGTTACAATTCTTTGTGTATTTGAAAATAGAAGATTCATTGATATTTCTCGTTGTACTGGAGTTAGAGTTAATAACTGAGACGGCATTACTCCAGTCAATACAATGATCATAGTTTTTAACGTGATTAAACGAGGCATTTGATTCTTGTCCTGTTCTTATACTATATCTATGTTGCTTAAGTCTAACAGAAAGAACTTTACCATCCTGCCCAACATAAAACTTATCACAATTTCTACATGGCACTTTATAAATGCGCCCAGGAGAATTTTCTGGTAAGTTCCTGAATAAGATATTCTTTATAGTATTATTGTTGCTGAAGGCTACATTTACATTAAATGATTTAAGCAACAAGGGAAGTAAAGTAAAATCATAATTAAAAGGTAGAACTAAAAGATTCTTGGTGTCAGTGGGAGGTTTAGGCTCAACTCTATATAATGATTTTTTTGCTAACTTAAGGGATTTGTCAATGAAAGATCTAGGGTACTTTAACTTAGATCCAATGGAATATAACTTCTCAAATTCATCATCAATAAACTCTGGACTGCAAATATGTAATGCCTTAAGGAACATAGATGGAAATGATAATTCAACTCTGTCATGTTGAGATGAGTAATAATGGATATATGAGCATACGTTGGCAGGTTTTCTGTATATGCTAAACTTAAACTTGTTTCCTTGCCTATTGATCGTGCAATCTAAAAATGGTAACGTACCATTATTTTCATTTTCTACAGTAAATTTGATGGAAGGTACTAAATTGTTAAGTAAGGGGAGAAATATTTGTAAATTCTCATTTGTCGGCCAAACACAAAGAACATCATCTACATACCTAAACCAAATTGCATTAGAGGGTAAGATATCTTTAGTAATTTTGTTTCAAAAGATTCCATGTTAAAACTACTTTTTACAGGTGAAAGAGGGTTTCCCATTGCCATACCAAATTTGTGAGCATAATAATCTCCATTGAATTGAAATACACAGTCTTTTATACACAATTTAATCAGTTCAATGAAAACAGACTTTGAAACAGATAAATGAATATCATCCAGAACTTCAAATAAATATTCTAAAAGGTCATCAACTGGAACTCTTGTGAAGAGTGAGGAAACATCAAAGCTAACAAGTTTGAAATCAAAATTAACAATGATATTGTTAAGCTTGTTAACTAAATCTACATTGTTCATGACAAACCTTTGATAAGAGAACCATTACTCTAACTCTAGTACCACGAGAATTATCGTTGAATTTTCTGTTATTGAATACACAAAAAATTATAACTTTAATATTTGTGAAGGTCTGTACAAATTGGATACCTTTATTGTTGATAAAATTTGTAAACAATTCACCTTCTTGTCCACGTAATAAGTTTATGATACGCTCGTTGTCTGTCTTGGACAATCACATGTTTACCAAATGGAGTCCTAGCTAAGTCTCTTCGTTGTACATCAACTAACTGTTATATTTTTCTCTTGTCTCCCCTGATGATATGAGTATTACACGAAAGTGCCCTTAGGAACTTATCGTGTTTCCTTTTCCCCGTGGACTCATAGGAATATATATGTGTATATATATATATATATATATATATATATATATATATATATATATATATATATATATATATATAGTGGAGAAAGAATACTTCCCAAGTATTCCCTGCACGTCGTAGAAGGCGACAAAAAGGGGATGAAGCTGGGTACTGATAATCCTCCCCTCCTTTTTTTTTTTTTTTCTTCTAAAAGAAGGAACAGATAAGGGAGCTAAGGCTCAGTCCTCTGTTCTTATATTCCTATGAGTTCACGAGGGAATGAAACACGATATGTTCCCAGGTGCACTTTCGTGTAATAATCATATCAGGGGAGATACAAGAAAGAATTATAATAGTCAGTTGATATACAACGAAGAGAGAGAGAGAGAGAGAGAGAGAGAGAGAGAGAGAGAGAGAGAGAGAGAGAGAGAGTAAATGAGATGGCCTTGGGTAGGGTATTTATTTGCCGGTGCTGCATCAGCTTTCATGAAAATAGAAAAAGAAACAACCTCCCACAGGAGATGCAATTTCTTCACCTCAAACAGGACTTAACCTCTGCAGCTTCACAAGAAATTATAAGACTTGCATGTGACTCAGCAACCTCCTCCGCTCCACTTCGTGCTGTGTTGACATGTCCAGGATAATCCTTGTAGTATATTCGAGTAACTGATGAGCAAGATTGACTGCACTTCCATCGTTTCTGCGTCATTTGCAGGGAACAGGCAACCGGTGATATATGCCTGTGCCTTGCCTTGGTTTTGGACCTATTTCAACCCATTCATGGCATTCTATCTAACTGAAGATTTGAAATTGAATGCAGATGGATTATGAGGCCACATTCAACTGAGCGCATACAGAAAAAGACACATTCATATAGTCTTTAAGCCACCGTTATGCGTATGAACATAACACTGTGTTTAATTAAAATCTGCTCGTAATAGCAATTGGACATGATGAGATCCGGTTCACATACAACCATTACCTTAGTATCTGCAATAACTATGAAGTCTTATTTTCTTTTTCTTTTACGGAAAATAAAGTCTGGAGAGATTTGCAGAAGGAAACCTTAAAAGAGGAAGAAGGTCGTCACGTCTAATTACGGTTAAGGCAGGAATCTACTGTTAAATGAACGTCTCACAGCTAACTACTGTACAGTTTGGTACAAGTCGATACTGTAACGTTAAATCAAATGGCAATATTATGGTCGAAGATTTATTCAGTACTGTAATTATCAGTTGGCGTGATTAGCTTCAACATCGTCCCCTGAGCTGCATCATGAAATGTATAAGAATGACAGGCGGAGGCAGTACGCTAATACAGACTTAATATCAAGTCTGTCAGTGAGATTCGTGTTGGAGTCGTCGCTCCCTCGCCTGCCTCAACAGTTCTACATACATTATAACTTCTAACTAACTGTAAACACACGCGATTCTTTACTGGACAAATATTTCAATACTCCGCATCGACTCGTCTTTGTTCACTATTCGATTTTATTCACGCACAGATGAATGCAATATTCAGGTCAATTTTTCCCTTGGTCTTTTACGTGAGAAACATAAATACATATTCTGGACAACATGACGGTATGAAATGAGGACTGTGGTGACTCTCTGAGATTTGCTAAAAGTAGTTTTCTTGCTGGTCGTCTCGATGGGAGGACGCACGAATAATCCACTGCAGGTGCTCTGAGTACAGATGCACACACGGCTCGCTTTGCAACAGAATTCCATGAAAGTAAGATTTTCCGTCCACAGGGAAATAAGTGGAGATGGGGAGGACATCGCTCGTTGTTGAGCCGTAAGCAGCCCGCGTCACTCAGTAATTTCTTAAGATCAGTATCTGGAGCGCAGGCCACATACAGTTACATAGATACACAGACCACACAGACACAAGGTCCGAGCGAGGTGGTCTGGTATTAACGCTAAGGGGAAAAAAAAAAACGAAAGAAGAAAGCAGCCCCCTTGAGAGCAGTATGAGACAAGGATAGGAAAGCAAAGGCTCTCTCACCACCCTCCACTCCCTAAGGTACATGCTGGACGGAAGACACGTGGAAAAAAATACCTTGCAGGATTAATGAGCCTGAAGGAAATGTTCCTAGGAAAGTCATAAGGTAGAATGAACATGAATATGTCGTGTATTCCATCACCAACGACATGCATCCCTTCACTTTTTGTTATAAAGACAATACTATGGATAGACTTGAGCTCCAGCCTCTCGACTTACTATGCCTGTATCATTTCTGATACAATAATTCTTATTTGCTTTGTCAGAGCAAGTGACATAGGTTAATCAATGTTGATATGTTACCCTAGCATAGTCAAGGAAAGATCAGTTATTAAAAAGGTAGCATGATATACCACTGTGTTATGATGACTGATTACATGAATTATTCAATAACAGAGAGTGACATGTGATGATCAAGTCTGATTTTGAAGATATTCAAGAACAACACTCTCTGAGAGTTTATTCCACGCATCAATGATATCCAGATAAACTTGGTGACCGCTAAGTTTTAATCTAATTTCTATCGTCTGTAACGCTGGCGCTACTGTAAAGAAATATTCAATATCGACGTTGTTGAATCGTTTAAATACTTTAAAACGTTTTGTTATTTGGCCCGGAAGGTGCCCCTTGCTTATGGTTTATTACACAAGGAGGGAATCAATTTAGTTGTTCTTCGCTGCACTGCTTCCAATTTAAGGATATCCTCGCTTAAGTTGGAAAAGGGGGTTATCGCACTGCGTATTCGAGGTGCAGTCAAGCGAGACTTAGGTATAGTGGCAATATCACATCCTTGCTTTTGTAGAAAAAGTTTCTGTGTACATATCCGGGGTCGACGTGCTGTCAGTGGATTGAACCAGGGCATGTGAAGCGTCTGGGGTAAACCATTGAAAGTTTTATGGGGTCTGGATGTGGAAAGGGAGCTGTGGTTTCGGTGCATTACATATGACAGCTAGAGACTAAGTGTGAACGAATGTGGCCTTTGTTGTTTTTCCTAGCGCTGCCTTCCGCGCACGCGGGGGAAGGGGGGTGCCATTTCATGTGTGGCGGGGTGGCGACGTGATTGGATGAAGGCAGCATATATGAATATGTACATGTGCATATATGTATATGTCTGTGTACGTATATGTATGTATCTGTTGAAATATATAGGTATGTATATGTGCGGGTGTGGGCGTTTATGTATATACATGTGTATGTGGGTGGGTTGGGCCATTCTTTCGTCTGCTTCCTTGCGCTACCTCGCTGACGCGGGAGACAGCGTCAAAGTATAATGAAAAAAGATAATATTGATATATCCTAGCATCCGACTGCTTTCATGGCAGCTCCATTGCAATGCTGGGAGAGTTTGAAGTTATTGGAGACAGTAACTCCTAGATTTTTCACACTGGGGGCGTTCATTACCTTGTAGCCCATCAATTCATACACATTTCATTTTTTAGGGTTTCTTACTTGTCAAAGCTAACAATCATAGACGTCAAATGGCATTTGCCATTTACTAGACCATTCAGCGATTTTATCAAGATCCTTTTGTACTCTTAGCCTATCTTCTGTTAATATAGCACTGTCGATCTTTGTGTCATATGCAAATCTGGATCCAGACTTGGTTATTTAGCCCCTCGTCAATATCCTTAATACAGATAATGAAAAGTATAGGACCAAGTACAGATCCCTGGAAGACTCCACTAGTAACGGGTGACTGCGGCCATGAATACCAACTTAGTTACAATTCTCAGCTTCCTGTCACGTAACCAAGGTTCTATCCATTTTCCTACGCAACCAGTGATCCCTCAGGCCCGGACTTTGTGCATCAGTTTAACGCGGGGGACTTTGTCAAATGCTTTCTGTTGGTCCACAAATAATATATCTATTGCCTTTGTCTTGTTGTGGGTACTGAATAATGTATGATAAAATTCAAGGAGGTTTGTAGGGCACGATCTGTGCCTTCTATAACCATGCTGTGTATTAATGATCAGCCTGTGTTGTTCCACGTAGGCTACGATTTTATCTCTCATAACCGACTCCAGAAGTTTACATATCAGCAATATGGTGTATGTGTGTGTGTGTGTGTGTGTGTGTGTGAGAGAGAGAGAGAGAGAGAGAGAGAGAGAGAGAGAGAGAGAGAGAGAGAGAGAGAGATCTTTAGTTTCAAGACTTGTCTTTGATACGAAGTACTTTAATGTATAATGGCCCCCTTCATTCCTCAGAAACTATATCTGACTTACACTCTTATCATATCAAGTCAGTCATAAAAGTGACTCGAGTCTTCTAATAATAAAGTTACGAGACGTGAGCCAAACGCTGTTATGGCATGTAAAAATAGTTATGATCGCCTGTAACTTGGTTTGGCCGCGGCAGTGGACGAATTCAAAAGCCGAGGAGACATAGATCCTGTGCGATATAAGGTCTGTATATTATTAACCCAGTCGAACACGTACCCCAGGTACATTGCAATCACATGGGGCGTAGTGGAATTATGGAGTCTATGAAAACACAAAGATTCAAACTCGGTATCTCGTTGTGCAGGGTACATACACATCCCCAACCACTTATCTATGATAATGAGTTGGTGGATTACCTCTACCAGGAAAGCATCTCTCAGTGAACTGCTTAAAGTTTTGGCTGACATCCCGAACTATACATACGACTGACATCAACATAGAAAACATGCTTGGTAGTAAGAGAAGTTTTCCACGTTGACATTTTACGATCGTCTGTTTACAGGACATGTCGCATTGCCTTGTTATAGCCCAACACTCCACGGTTAGAAGGATACTGTGCTCATTATATTTATGTGTGATTACGGCTTGTTATTACTATTTGTGCGTTATGGGTTGACTTGCCCCGTCACTTAACCTTGTATATAAGACCATGTTTCTACTTCTTTGTGTACACACACACACACACACACACACACACACACACACACACACACACACACACATACACACACACACACACACACATACACACACACACACAAATCAGCTTAAGTCAGGTATCCATTTACCAACCAGTTTCGAGAGGAAGGTGAACAGCTGGGATGGCTGTGGGCCGACTGCCGCGGCCAGGATTCGGATCCCAAGGGGCTCATATGTGAATAATGATGATGTGTGATTACCAATAGTTTAGTATGGGGAAAGAGTTCTGAGTCCGCATTCTCCTGTTTCTTAAACTTATATGTATATATATATATATATATATATATATATATATATATATATATATATATATATATATATATATATATATATATATTCATCATGCCTTTACCCATTTGTGTAATCACCTATTAGTAAATACCTATTAGCACTGTATGGGGAGGAGGTTATACATTCGTTTATATGTGACTGTGTGTGTGTGTGTGTGTGTGTGTGTGTGTGTGTGTGTTTAGATACCTATTTATACTGTACTTAGAGGGAGTTTCAGACTCTTGGGGCACCATGTCTCTATAGAGCTTTCTCCACTATCATACAATTCTTTAAAACTAATGTATGCTGTATACATCCACAATGTCATCACTCAGTTTATTCCATTCAGCTACTACTTACAAAAGAGAATTCTCCACATCTTTACTAAGCACATCCTTGCTTAAGTTTATGCTACGTCCTCTGGTTGTTTTATCCTTCCATCACTTAAAGAACTAATCACAGTTGCCATCAATAAACAGGTGTGAACCCTATCAATTTTTCATTGAGTCGAGCCCATTGTCTTCTTCTTCCGTGGTGGATAAACTTAATATCTTCCTGAAACTCTGCTCACTTAATTTTCGTACCATCTGTGTTACTCCCTCATCCTCCTCCTCCTCCTCTTCCTCCTCTCCTCCTCCTCCTCCTCCTCTGGATTTGAGAAGCATATTCTAATCTTGGCCCAGTGTAGGATGTGAACAGTTTCGCTTGATATTTCCTCATCCATATAGTCGTGTAATTACCTAATTATAACTACCTGTTTGTACTGCACGGGGAAGGAGCTTTGCACTCGTGGGGTTCCATCTCTTGAATATTCTTTATCATCATCCAGTTTAGATTTAAGTATGTTGTCTTCATTAGCTATGGCCTCAGTCATTTTGTTCCTTTTATGTACCGTTCTTATGCCGTAAAAGTAATTCTTTTCGCCATACTTAATTTCATGTTATTTCCTCCGGTTGCTCTTGGGGAACTATTCACAGTCCTTGTCATCGATCTGTTTTCAAAATTTGAATGTTATAATTAGGTCATCCCTTACTCTTCTCTCTTCTAAGGTGATCACATTTAAAGCCTTTAAGTCTTTCCCTGAAACTCAGCTTTCTTAAGTCTGGTGCCATCTTTTCTTTCCCTCGTCTCGACTTTCTTTATTAGTCCTTGTGCTTCTTCAGGGGCGGTGGCCGAACTTCAGAGGCATATCCTAGTTTTGGGGACATGTAGGATTTGAACAGCTCTCACGACATGTATGTTAAGTGGAAAAATACTGTTGAACTAGAATACATAGTTTATAATCTTTTCCAACGTTTTGATTGGTTCAACCTAATCACTGGTTTCTGTAAATAATGTACCAATTGACTGAATCACGACTCTCTTGCTTTTAACATAACCAAGAAACTCTTTAAGAGTTTATTTTTTTATTTCTTATTCCCCTCCTTAGGTTTCTTGTGTGCTAGTATCTTCGACCACTTTGGCTTGCTTTTCGAAAGTGATCATCTTCCATACTCTGGCACACATGTGTTCCATCTACTAACTTCAGATATGTTACTTAACGTTTTCCATTTCTTTTGCCGATATCATCCCAGCACATCCCGCCATGAGCAATAGGAAGATCATAAAAAAGATTTCAAGTTTAGAATATATAGTATTTCATCACGACTGCCTTATTGACTTACATTATAAGGAACATAGAAAGCCACCTTAACATTAATTTGTTTGTGTTCTTTAGAAACGGACGTTTCGCCCAGCCACGACAACATCCCTGAGATCCTTGCTTGTACCTAGAACTAAGTGTAATATGTTCGCCTCAATGAACTATATTACGTCATTATCAAGCAAGTATAAGCAGAGTCTTCAGAACCCAGAGCTATGAAAGAGGGGTTCTCCCCCACAGTGATACGGGTAGTCTAAAGTTTCCCTTCATGGGTCACGCTCACTACATACTTCTGCTACCAAGTCATGAAAATCCTTCGTCTACCGCTGGCACCGGCTTAGAATACCTGTAGACTAACTCAGTCATTTTCTTAATCAACTTCATCTTTAATTTCCATAAAATTGGAGTAATTATTATCGACAGCCACTACATCTTTCAGATTAGAATTAAGATTAATTCACAAGAAAAACACTATTTCCATCTTTTTCTCCAGTTTTACTCTAACATAGAGTGTACCCCTGCAATGCATTTCTACAAAGAAATCACAACTTTTGATATTTCATCAAGAGTAAACGATGGTATTATCGATTACTCACACCATTAACAAATGTCAAAGTTACACTCGGGAACATTAAGAAAGAAAACAGGGAATCGCAGGAAACTTCCAAAATATATTTTTACTCCTCGTTTAAGACAACAAATAACTCATTCTTGGAACTCAAGCATTAATCAAATGCACTGGGACGTAAAACAGTGCAGCTCAATATCAATTTCAAGCTGAGTTGAGTTGAATTAGGGCGGTATCTCGGACTAATAGGGCCAGATATGTCATTCTCGTGCTTCACATCCATTCTCAAACCAAAGTCATGTGAAAACTGGAGAGGGACTTACCATACCTCCATCACGTTATCGCACTTAAAATAAGGTCGAAAACATGAAACACTCACCTGCAGTCATCACCATCAGTTGATTTGCGACATGTGCCTCAGTGTTGCAACAATCTGAGCTGGTGCGTTATTTATGTAATGTTTGTGTACCTCGTTCCCTCGTGACTGAAAAGAGACTAGTTTATTAGTAGGACTTTTCCTGCTCCATGATGTGGAAAAGGTAAGAAATTTTTCACTGCTTTCTTGAGCCACTGTGAATGTCAGTGTCCGTATAGACACCATGATGATGTTTTATCTAAGAAATAGAATGCTGTCCTTTCACTTTCTTATCTTACACTGTGATGTGTCCCATTTAAGGAAAAGTTAGCTGCAGTTTGGTGTTGTTAGGAGCATACTGGAATGGGAGAGGCTGTAGCGTTTCAGTTCACAAAAGTCCCGTAGGCGAAATACGAAGCTCTGAATGACAAGCATTTCGAAGTCACTGTCCCGCAACCAGAAACCAAAGTGCACATGTGAGTGCACAACAGACGCAAACACTGGTATGAGGCGCACATTTACATGCATGTGTAACCTTGACGGGAGTGCTGCTCATATTGTGTAAGGCACAAACTGATACACTATCTAGACCTGGTCACTGGTCGATGCCTGCCTACCTCCTACTACTTATAGCACCTATCTACTAACCTGCCCATCTGTTACCTACCTAGCGAGAGAGAGAGTGTGTACCTTCGCCGAGATAGCCATGGGCAGGGCTGTCACGTAGCACTCATTGCGTATATCACCTGATAAACTGATGTCATATTCTCTGCCGCTACATATATTGCATGAATGTCATTCCTGGCTTCATCTGGAACTGTTTTTAGCCATCTATTCAAACATCCTTTCAATGTTTGTTTATTCCATTATCGGTTTCTGCTTCACTTTAGAATACACCTACGTTAATCAGTCCTTCCTTCACTGTCGTTGGACTCATATAATTTGGCATCTTTTTGGTATTTTCCAGGACATCAGTACAGGCTGGATTACCGTGTTTCTCTCTCACTGAGACGCTTTTTGTCGACGTGTATTGCCCTTGGCACGCTCAGGATCTTGAATCCCATACATGACAGTGTATCTATCTTTCTTTTCTTGGCTGTAAAGATTAACTTTTCTCATCCTCTGGTGAGCACTTCCTTACGACAACTCACAACAAGATTTTTGCCAAATACTGGGAGTGGTTTGGCAATGCTCACCGCAGGTAAATCTAAAGTTATGTGTTGTCAAGTCTTGTGTATGACATGGAGAGATTGCATGTAATTGGACTGAAAGCCAGCAGCCCAAGTGTGGGTAAGGCAAAAAAGACGATCCAGTTAATTAGCCCCAAGGAGCTTAACCTGACAGCCACTGAAGTGCTGGCTTGCTGTGCAGCCGCCCCAAACCCTCCTGATAAGCCAGGCAGGTAATATCGGTAGTACGTCGTTAGTCAGTGGCTGCTTATTAACTATCGGTGGTTCATGAAGAACATATTCCCACTGCAGAGGGAAAAAAAAAAAAAAGAGAAACGTTGCGTAACAAAATACAGTGTTTTTCCTTGATCTTTTTTTTATGTTTTTTGTTTTCTCTATCGCTGGCGTGACGCCATTCACGTTCTCGACTGTTGAAACCTTAATTAAGTGCGACAGGTGTATGAAATAAATTATTGAAATAACGTGTTTTACATTCTCTCTGAAAGTGATCTAATTAAGGATTGAGATAAATGCGATACGTTTACCCTTTTATTTCAATTTATATTTCTTGTGACGAGCTCAAACTTCTGATTGCTCTTTAATAGAAACAAAAAAGTTTAAAACTGTAATCGACATTGATTCTCTCTCTCTCTCTCTCTCTCTCTCTCTCTCTCTCTCTCTCTCTCTCTCTCTCTCTCTCTCTCTCTCTCAGTTTCATCTACTACATATGTTAGCCGTTAATTTAGAAGTCCTTAATGTTTCTTTGTTAATCACATTAATAGTTTTCCTTTATTTCGCTTGATGGTGCTCAACAAGTCTTTCCATCTCCGTTCATTAGCCTCCCATACGGTTCTGGTATAATTCTGACGCAATCCACGGTGTCCTTACAGACTTTATCACTCTGTGTCCTACTGGCTGAGACGCTCCTCGTCTAGGTGCACTGTCCTGCACTTCGTCATCTCGTTGCCATCCGAGGATTAAGGTATAACTTTCTCTACTTCCTTCTGCGCCGTAAGATCCAAGTCTCTCTCAACTTCTTGTGTGTGTGTGTGTGTGTGTGTGAGAGAGAGAGAGAGAGAGAGAGAGAGAGAGAGAGAGAGAGAGAGAGAGAGAGAGAGAGAATTCACAACGAACAGTATTTAGATAATACATGCACACGTCAAGTGTGCCAGAGGCATAAAGATGTGGCATGAAAGACACGTTTCCAGAAAATCACTCACATGCTTCAAAGAACTTCCACCATCCACACACGCACTTCAGTAGTCTTCTCTTCCATTTCAAATGATCCCTTCCCCTGTCCCACCTCTTCTTTCCCTTCTCTAACCACACTTCTAAAACCAAAAGAGTATTTACGTACCTTCTAGTACCTAAGACGAGATTTGGTCATAACGGTAGGACTAGCACGAAACCAGTGACGTAATATTATTATCTGTTCTCTTAGTTCATCAGGTACTGATCATAGCCACATGTCATGTGTTCTCTCCTGTAGTAGCTCCAGGCATGTATCTCATCCCTTCTGACACAACTGTGATGAATCAGTTAAGCTTCCTGGCTGGACTGTCATATATTTTTTTCTTGTTTTATTTTACGTATGTTTTTAGCGATATTTTCTCTACTGAGAAAATATCATGTTTAACACACTTCCTCTTGTAACATCAATTCGTCGCTGTGTGTAACTTATCATGTATCTTTCTCATCTTCTTTCTAAACTATATTGTTGCAGTTGTTTCGACCTTTCGTTATAGTTCATGTGTTTCTCATCATCTCGATTTTTGCTCGTGAGGTGCATCTGGATTCACTCTAACGTGTTTATTATGTAATCGTTTTGTTAGTGACCATACAACAGAGGAGGATTCAGTTTTGCTGCATTGATATACATGAAACCTTTTCTTTTCAAATAGGCTTTTATTCTCTTGTAGTGGAGGTTCACAGAATCATACATCGCTCACCGCGTGATAGCTTTACCCCCTCAACATGCTTCTGACATCGTCTCTCATTTATGGTGACGCCCAGTTCCTTTACATTTATCGCCACTTTCTTTCAGTTCCTCAGTCTGGGCTTTGCATGGTACCACGAATGTAAATTCCCTTCATCGATAACTTATTTGCTCATATCTATCTTCATTCATTTCGACCAGGTTCAATTCTGTCAATGGATAGATTGTTTCTAAGTCTTCTTCATCCCCTTTTGATCAGTTTCTCATCGGATCATTTTCCCTCCTCTGGTGTCACAGGGAAACCTCCTTATTGTGCTTCCTTTTACATCGCTGTCGATGTTTCATATTGTTATTATAAAGAGTAAGAAGACAACTACCGTTCCCTTTGGTACCCTTGATATGAGCACCTTCCTCCTCACACATGGTTCCGTTTGCTGCACCTTTGAAGTTTCTGTGAGTTAGAGACTCTTTAATCCATATTCCCATCTTACACTATATGCTGTGTTTGGATACTCTCTATAGCGAAATTCTGTGGTTTACTTCGTTATATGTTTTTGGATAGTAAAGGAAAACAGGCGCCATATTTTACTTTCCTTGAATTAATGAGCTAATAACTGGGTTTACATACTTTTTTTCCTGGCACAGAGGCATGTTGCTGCTCGTGATTAGAGAGAGAAAGAAAGGGGAGAGAGAGAGAGAGAGAGAGAGAGAGAGAGAGAGAGAGAGAGAGAGAGAGAGAGAGAGAGAATTATATCGATGTCAGTGTTGTATTCTTTTGTTTTGAGAGACATATTCAGAATTTTTAGCCGGTCACAAAAAACAGAAATCAGAAATGAAAAGGCAAATATATCACAGTCATCACAAGCCTGAATTGAATCACTTTCAGAGAAACCATACGACATACGATTTCAATAACCTTTTTCACAAATCTGTCGCATTTGATTAAAGTTTCAACAGTTGAGAAAGAGTGCGTGGTGTCACGCCAGTGCTTAGGAAAACAGAACAGTGTGGGAATGAATTACATTTATCTTTAAAACAATTTAATATCTCTGTTATCTCTGTCATGGCAACAAGGGATGAATACAACAGTGACAGCTTCTTTTCAAATCCAGCTCAGTTTCCACAACGGCAAACCAGAAAATCCTACAGAGTACCATAATGTCATGAGCGAGGTTGCGTCAAGAACAGATGACAGAACCTTAGAGTCGAGATTCCTCACTTGGCTTCTTACTCTGTTCCTTCTTTTGGAAGGTAATTCAGGAGAGGATTTCCAGCCACCCTCTCTCGCCTCTCTCGGTCACCTCCTACGAAACGCAGGGAATACGTTGGCAGTATTTTTTTTTTCTCCTATCCCCAGTGATATATGTAAATGTATTTCAATATGTATATGTATTTCAATTCTAAAAGTGGAAACAGAAGAAGGAGTCCTGCGGGGAGTGCTCATCCTCCTCGAAGGCTCAGACTAGTGTGTCTGAATGTGTGTGGATGTAACCAAGATGAGAAGAAAGGAGAGATGGGTAGTATGTTTGAGGAAAGAAACCTGGATGTTCTGGCTCTGAGTGAAACGAAGCTCAAAGGTAAAGAGGAAGAATGGTTTGGAAAAGTTTTGGGAGTAAAGTCGGGTTCGTGAGAGGACAAGAGTTGTGGGAGAATGTGATAGAGTGTAAGAAAGTGAATTCCAGATTGATGTGGGTAGAATTGAGAGAAGATGAAGAGAGATGGGTGATTATTGGTGCCTATGCATCTGGTCATTAGAAGAAAGATCATGAGAAGCAAGTGTTTTGGGAGCAGCTGAGTGAGTGTGTCAGCAGCTTTAGTGTACGAGACCGTGCATTAGTGTGGGTGAGTTTTAATGTGAAAGTGAGTAATGTGGCAGTTGAGGGTATAGTTGGTGTACATGGGGTATTCAGTGTTGCGAATGGAAATGAAGAGCTTGGCGATCTGTGTGCCGAAAAAGAACTGATGATTGGGAATACCTGGTTAAAAAAGAGAGATATACATAAGTATACGTATGTCAGTAGAAGAGATGGTCAAAGGGCATTATTAGATTATGTGTTAATTGATAGGCTTGTAAAAGAGGGACTTTTGGAGGTTACTGTGCTGAGAGGGTCAGCTGATGAGATGTCTGATCATTATCTTGTGGAGGCGAAGGTGAAGATTTGTAGAGGTTTTCCGAAAAGAAGAGATGTTGGGGAGAAGAGAGTGATGAGAGTAAGTGAGCTTGGAAAGGAGATTGAGTGTATAATCAAAGGGTAAGAGCAAATGACGTGTAGGGAGTGGGTGAGGAATGGGATGTATTTAGGGAAGCAGTGATGGCATGTACAAAAGGTGCATGTGGCATGAGAAAGGTGGGAGGTGGGCAGATCAGAAAAGGTAGTGGGTGGTGGGATAAATAAGTAAAGTTGTTAGTGAAAGAGAAAAGAGAGACGCTTGGACGATACTTAGAAAGAAGGGGTGCAAATGACTGGGAGATGTATAAAAGAAAGCGGCAGGAAATCAAGAGGAAGGTGCAAGGGTTGAAAAAGAGGGCAAATGGGAGTTGGGGTGAGAGAGCATTATTGCTCACCTTTACATTTAAATCACCCATCACTAACATCCGGTCTCGTGCACCAAAGCTGCTGACAAGCTCTCTCAGCTGCTCCCAAAATACTTGCTTCTTATGATCTTTCTTTTCAGGAACAGATGCATAAGAACCAATAATCAACCATCTCTCTCCATCCGCTTTAACTTTTACCCACATCAGTCGAGAATTTAATTTCTTACACTCTATCATATACTCTCGCATCTCTTACTTCAGGAGTAGTGCTACTCCTTCCTTCACTCTTGTCCTGTCACCAACTCCCCGAATATATATATATATATATATATATATATATATATATATATATATATATATATATATATATATATATATATATATATATATATCACCACACATATCTATACACACTTAACAATAACAGAAATCCTTTAACCTGACCCCTCCGCTCGTAACTATCCCCGGACTTTCTCTTTAACGGATGAACTTTGCTGCACAAGTAATGGCCAGTGGTGAGGGGAGGAAAAAGTTGAGGCCACTCTCCTAATAGCTTGTCGATAACTGACCGCAGTCACCATCCGGTAACGCTTGTTTACCAATGGCATCTTAGCTACGTCTTTCCCTTGTATATCACCTGACTGTTCTACGTCTCTATCTCATTCTTGTATTTCCCCTGACAATGTGATCATTACGCGAAAGTGCACTTGGGAACTTATTGTGTTTCATATTCTTGTGTTTTTTTGCATAGACTAGATCATGCGCACCACTCTGACTTTGTTGTAATATATATATATATATATATATATATATATATATATATATATATATATATATATATATAATTTTTTTTTATCATTATACTTTGTCGCTGTATCCCGCGTTAGCGAGGTAGCGCAAGGAAACAGACGAAAGAATGGCCCAACCCACCCACATACACATGTATATACATACACGTCCACACACGCACATATCCATGCCTATACATTTCAACGTATACATATATATATACATACACAGACATATACATGTATACACATGTACATAATTCATATTTGATGCCTTTATTCATTCCCGTGGCGACGGGATATATATATATATATATATATATATATATATATATATATATATATATATATATATATATATATATATATGATCTAAGTAAGAAAACGTTTGACTTGGTTTGTCAAAATGATAATATGCACAAAAAAAAAAACCAATCTAGGGTTAATTTCTCAAGAGCAAGCAAGTTAGCGAGAGATGTGTTGCCAAGTGGAAACCTGAGAATCCAGACCAGGGCGTTCTCGACCCAGCTCTTAGCTGATAATGATGAACGAGTGGCATGTAGACAAGTCTCTCATGATGCTGTGCCAGCAACATTAAAGAGGCACTGATAACACTGAGCCAGTCATAAGAATCAGCCACTGACACCAGTGGACAAAGGGGAAAGCTGAACCACTGATACTGTATTAACTATTGATACACCTGAGCTGGTGGTATTGTTGAGCCAGTGATAAAGTGAACCTCACGACGGGTAAGACCAGTAATGAGGCCCAGCTACTCATTCTCTTATACCATTTATACAGATCCATTAATCATCAATGCAGCCGAGCTACAGATTTAAGTTAGGCATCAAAGAATACTTGCTAAAGTCAAGTCACGTGATATAGATTGGGTTGTTCCTTGATGGTTAGAAAACTGGTTGAGTGGCCGTGAGGAAATGACAGTGATTGACATTGAAGCCTCAGAGTGGTCAGACGTGACAAGTGGTGTGCCACAGTCAAACATACAGCTCATCCTGCGAGATTCTTAGTAATCCAACCCAGCCAGTTAACGTGCACAGCTAATGATCCACCTCAGCCAGCGGTACAGTTAACTTTACAAAATTCAGTTCCGTGATACAGCCACACTAGGGATACAGCCTATTCAACAACACAGCCAGCCAAGAGATGCGACCGACCCAACAATACAACAGAGCCGGCGCATTGAATCCAGGCAAACAGTAAAGCCAGCAGTATATAGCCCCCGTCAGAGATACCACACGGGCAAGATACACACGAAAAAGCGATACGGCCGAACCCAAAGATACGGCCGAGTCAGTGATAAAGCAACGATAAAACCGAACCCCAGAGGAGAGAGAGAGAGAGAGAGAGAGAGAGAGAGAGAGAGAGAGAGAGAGAGAGAGAGAGAGAGAGAGAGAAGATGATGAAAGAGAAAAAGAGGAGGAAAAGACGTGAATTATGGAGAAGTAGGATCGAATAAGAAAAACTGAATATGGATAAAATTAGAAGAGGACAACAACAATGGATGAAAAATGAGGAAGGCGAGAGGTGAAGAGGTAAAATCTAAGGCAGAGGGACTGGCCTGGGAGACAGAGCAGATGTGCTAGTGAAATGTATTGTCTCAACACTGACAAAGGTTCGGGGCTTATCAGTCACTAACCTTACACAGGAAGAATTTTTTACTAATCTAGATTTCATCCAAAAAAATGGCAGAGCTGATCAGAAGTCGTATAGTAAGCAGAAAAATATGACTGACTCTTCCAGATTATTTTCTCCATTTCAACCATAAAAAATAATGGAACTTTTTTTTTGTCACATTCCCTCTCGAAATCTTATGCATTACTTGAGTTCGAGGTTTAAGCTCTGAGACCAGGTCTCCTCTGTTGTAACCGTAGGTACGATATCTTACGTGAGAAGAGCTGCCTCTACAAACTTCATCTTATCTTGTAACAGTGTCCAGAGATGCCTCATTTCTGTCCTTCAAACGACATCACTTGGATGGAAACAGTTATTCTATTTACACTGTTTTCTGGTCACTGCTTCCTTAGTGCAAAATTTGGTTGACTTTGGTCATTTGAAAGACCAGTCGAAGCTTCATGTCGCATACCTGAGACCATCATTTGCTGACACCTGTGTTTTTTTCTTCTTTTTTTCTCTTTTTTTTTTTACTCTGCTGTTGTCGGTGACGAAGCTTCGTTGGCCACAACACTATCTACTTAACTGATTCTATTCTTCCTGTCAATGACTGTTAATTACTGTGTACCCATGCATGATTTCCGGACGAAACGTTCGAAACCTCGTCGTTATGTAACATATTCAAATCCATCAAACTAATTGCTGCAAACTTTTTCTGAGCCTGCCACACACTCCCTCACGGAACATGACATCGCCTCCTGAATTCAGCCGTCGTCAAACCTTATCGCATCTAATGACAGTGGACTTCAAAAAATCGCATGCTACTGAGGCGATCATTGTAAGATGGCAATGAAAAGAAGGAAAAGTCAGCAAGCGTAACAAATTAAAGAGGTTCATATATAACGCTGATCTCACACAGATTCACACTAGGTTGTCTGTCACTGGGCCATTAAGCGTTACTGCATTGTGAGATGATCATTGTAGCTCGTATAGCTTGGGTTTCAAGTTCAGTTGTACAGTACCACAAATCACTATTGATATGGGACATTTAGTTTATAGTACCAGACGATTATAGGCCGTGCAACAGGGACTTATTTACTAACAAACTACACCCTGAAGTCGTGGAAAACAACCAAAAATACTGAGGAAAAGATTCTTTGTAAACAAAACTTAAGTATAACATGAAAGAATTTATGTATAGATTAGAGTCAAAGTTAGAGGTAGAATATCAGCAGTATCTCTCAATGTAATTAAACAATACTTTGTTCAATAGTTTTGAGAATTATGATCATTGTATGGACTGGAGTAATGCAAACTCAGTTATTAACTCAAACTCCTTTACTACGAGAAATATCATTGAATATTCTATTATCAGATACGCAGAGAATTGTAATATTAGTATTAGTGAAGGTCTATACAAATTGAATAGCTTTACTGGAGACAACATTTTTAAACAGTTCCCTTTCTTGTCCACATAATAAAAGTTTATGACAGGCATGTTGCCATACTCAAACACACCAGCCCGAACACCACCATCCGGTAACGCATTTTTACCAATAGCGTCTTACCCACGTCCCTTTCTTGTATATCAACTGACTGGTATATATCTCATTCTTGTGTTTTCCCTGATGATGTCATCGTAATACGAAAGTGCACTTGGGAACTTATCGTGTTTCATTTTCTTGTGGATTACCTGCATATACTAGATCATGCGTACCTGCATATACTAGATCACATATATATATATATATATATATATATATATATATATATATATATATATATATATATATATATATATATATATATATATATATATATATATATATATATATATATATATATATATATATATATATATATATATATATATATGAATATATGAGAATAGGTGAAAGAGTGCAAGGAAGTGAATCCTAGAGGGTAAAAATGAAACTGGATAACGAGAGGTGGGTGATTATTAGTATTTATACACATGAAGATTAGAGGGCTAAAGACGAGGCTAGTGTTTCGTGAGCAGCTTCTTGAGTATACCAGCAGTTTTGATGCCGGGCATCGAATATTCCTGAAGGGTAATTTGAGCTTTGAGAGTGGGCAAAGTGGCAGTTGAGGCCATGTCCGGGAGGCATGGGCTACCTGGTAATTAACAGCTTTTGAAGTTGCGTGGGTGAGTAGGAAAGATAGTAAGGGAACATAATTGGATTATGTACTGATTAATAGGCTGGGAAAGAAAGCCTCTTTGATGTGAACGAGTTGAGAGGAGCAGCTGGTGGGGTGTCTCAAATTTACCTGGAGGAGGCAGACGTGAAGATCTTTAAAACGTTCAGAAAAAAGGATATGATGTAGATGTGGTATAAGTAGGTGACCTTGGAACAGAGGCTTGTGTGAAAGGATAACAGGAGAGATTGAGTGTAGGATGGCAAAAGGTGAAAATTAGTAAGGCTAAGGGAGTGGGTTTCGAAAGGGAGATGTTTAAGGAGGCAGTGTTGGCATGCGCGAAAGAAGCGTTTGGGATGCGGAAGGTGGGAGATGGACAGGTGAGAAAGGGAAGTGAGAGGTAGGATGACGAAAGCCGGTTGACAGTGAGAGAAAAGAGAAGTCTTTGGGAATTTCTTACAGAGAAGGAATGAGAGTGAGCGGGAGATGTGCAGATGAAAACAACAGGAGGTCAATGTGAGGGTGCAGGAGCATAGGTAGGCGGCAGATGAGAGCTGGGGTGAGAGGGCATCAACAAACTTAAGAGAGAATAAGAAAATGTTTTGGACGGAAATTAATGATGTGTAATATGAGAAAATTGGGCAAATAGGGAAGTGGTAACAGGCATACATGAAGTAAAGAGGAGATGGAGGTAAATACCATAAAAGATTGGTAAGTATGTTTGATGGTAGGGTGGCAGATGTAGGATATTTGGGTAGGGGAGGTATACGAAGTGAGAAAGTCATGGCAAGTGATTTAGTAAAGAAAGAAGAGGTGGTGAAAGCCTTGCGGTTAGATAAGGTAATCAGGCGGTTAGGGTGGCTGTTAATGCAAGAGAATTTCTCATGAAAGGGAGTAACTATGTTATTATTGCTTGATTAGGATACTCAGTGGCTGGATGGATCATAGGTGCCTAAGGTTTGGCGAAACGCATTGTATTACGTGAAGGGTGTCAGTGAGTGCTCGAATTGCAAAAGTGTGAGTGTGAATACACCTCATAAGTTGTATGAGGGGGATGATTGAGAGGGTGGTGGCATACACAGAGCATTAGATTGAGGTAGAACAGCTTGGGTTCACGAGTGGTAGAGGATGTATGGATTTGACGTTTCCTTTGAAAAAATGTATCTGCGGATTTTTTTAATAAGAACAAAAATTCATATGCGGCACTTATGGATCTCGAAAAAGCATGTGGAAGGTCTCATGAATACATGAGACGAAAGCTATTAGAAGCAGAGTTCTTATGAAGTGAGTAAGGCGTGTGTGCGATTAGTCAGAGAGGAAGGTGAGTGGTTCTAAATGTAGGTGGGTCTGCGGGAGGAGAGTGTGATGTCACCGTGACCTTATAATATGTATATGGTTGGGGTTGTTAGAGAGGTGAATGTAATAGTCTTTGAAAGGGGAAAAGGCATGCAGTGTGCTGGAGGAGAGAGGAGGAGGAGGAGGAGACTGAGAGTGAGTTTGCCGTTGTATGCTTATGATACGGCGTTGGTGGCAGATGCCATTAAGAAACTGCAAAAGATGGTGTTTGCGTCTGAGAGAATTTGTGAGAGGAGGAAGCTGAGTGTAAACAGGAATAAAAAAAAAGGTTAGAGCTGAAAAGAGTTGGGGGTGAGATTGAATGGAGAGAACCTGGAGGAAGTGGAATATTTTGAATCCCTGTTAGTGATTAGAACAGTCAATGGAACCATGGGAATTGAAGTGACCCATAGGATGTTTGAGGGGGCGAAGATATGTTTTTCCAATTAAGGAATGTGTGAAAAGGAAGGTCACTGTCTGAGAGTGCAAAGTGGGGTATGTTTGGTCGTAAGGAAGTGGTGTCGGTGCTACATGGATCCAAGGCGTTTTGAAGAACAGGATAAATGTGTTGGAAATGGAATGTTTGAAAAGATAATATTATGTGCACAGGATTGATTTGATAAGGAATGGGAGAGTAAGAGAGAAGTATGATAGTAAAAGAGATGAAGACGGTGTGCTGAACTGGAGAGGATGAGTGTGGAAGGGATGACTAGGAGGGTAAAACCGTCAGAAGTGGAAGGAACAAGAACAAGGGGGAAACATTTGACAACCTTAGAAAACCTTAGAAAAGGTGGAAGGATGGCGTTAGATATCAGTTTTAAGGATCGGGGCCTAAACATGCAAGAGGATGCCAAGTGTGTAAGGGATAGAGCGAACTAGAGAGATGTGATTCACTGATTATGAAGTGTTGTCATTGCGCTGAACCAGGGCTTATGAAGAGGTCGAGGTACACCACGGAAAGGTTGATGGGGTTTGGTTGTGGATGTGGAGCTCTGGTTTCAGTGCATTAAACATGACGTTAGAGAATGCTTGTGGGTGAAGGAGGATATATCCTCATTTGTTCCTGGCGCTACCTCGCTAACACGGAAAATGATGAACATTTATGAAGAGAGAGAGAGAGAGAGAGAGAGAGAGAGAGAGAGAGAGAGAGAGAGAGAGAGAGAGAAGTATTGCTACGGTGGGTCTTGACCTCTCAATACATTATAACAGGCTGCGACCCGAACGAAGAAATTGTTTCGTTTAATACACTAGGTCGTGTAGACCTTTAACAACAAACCCAAATTTAAACTTGTCACATTACAGTAGATAATTAGGTCAGGATCACTAAAGAGGTACAATTGAAGCAAACAACATGTTGAAAGTAATAATCAAAATACAAATCATAATCCAAGCACAAGATGGACGCTATGGCGGACTGGCCACCGAAGCATATATTCTAATGTGACCTGAAATTTACATATAGATATAGATACCACTCTCTTTCCTTCTATGAATAATACCCATACCTTTGTCCTTCGATAAAACCATTGATCAAGGACCGATGACAGTTAACAACAGCAAATCCATCCTGATCATACAGAGAAACGAGTGAACACATCTAGCGACTCTACATTCCAACAATTTAGCTCCATTTCTCAAAGTTATTTCACTAACATAAGCGCTCCTTTCAGCACAAAAGTGACTCATAATTTCTACAATACTTTGTTAACAATCGACATAAAAAAGGTAATGTCAGTGACATTACAATCCAGAAGAATTGCATAAAACCACTTCACACGACATATTGTCCTCAAACATTTCATTTCTAACACATCCACTCTCCTCCGCACAACCCTATCTATCGCCCATGCCTCACAACCAGATAACACTGTTGAAACCACTAGTCCTTCAAACATTTTGCTCTCCGAGATAACGTTCTCGCCTTCCACACATTCTTCAACGCTCCCAGAAACTTTGCCCCCTCCCCCACCCTGTGACTCACTTCCGCTTCCATGGTTCCATCCGTTACTAAATCCACTCCCAGACATCTAAAACATTTCACTTCCTTCGGTTTTTCTCCATTCAAACTTACCTCCCAATTTGTTTGTCCCTCAATCCTACTGAACCTAATAGCCTTGCTCTTATTCACATTCACTCTCAGCTTTCTTCTTTCACACACTACCAGTCACCAACTTCTGCAGTTTCTCACCCGAATCAACCACCAGAGCTGTATCATCAGTGAGCTACAACTGACTCACTTCCCAAGCCCTCTCATCGACAACAGACTGCATACTTGCCCCTCTATCCAAAACTCTTGCCTTTACCTTAATAACATCCCCATCCATAAACAAATTAAACAGCCATGGAGACATCAAACACCCCTGCCGCAAACCGACATTCACTGGGAACTAATCACTTTCCTCTCTTCCTACTCGTACACATGCCTGACATCCTCGATAAAAACTTTCCACTGCTTCTAGCAACTTACCTCCCACACCACATACTCTTAATACCTTCCACAGAGCATCTCTGTCAACTCTATCATATGCCTTCTCCAGATCCATAAATGCTACATACAAATCCATCTGCTTTTCTAAATATTTCTCACATACATTCTTCAAAGTGAAAAAGATTTTGAGTGATCGGGGCCTGAACATGCAGGAGAGTGAAAGGCGTGCAAGGAATAGAGTGAATTGGAACAATGTGGTATACCGGGGTCGACGTGCTGTCAATGGATTGAACCAGGGCATGTGAAGCGTCTGGGGTAAACCATGGAAAGTTGTGTGGGGCCTGGATGTGGAAAGGGAGCTGTAGTTTCTGTACATTATTAAATGACAGCTAGAGACTGAGTGTGAACGAATGGGGCCTTTGGTGTCTTTTCCTAGCGCTACCTCGCACACATGAGGGGGGGAGGGGGTTGTTATTCCATGTGTGGCGAGGTGGCGATGGGAACAAATAAAGGCAGACAGTATGAATTACGTACATGCGTATATATGTATATGTCTGTGTGTGTATATATATGTGTACATTGAGATGTATAGGTATGTATATTTGCGTGTGTGGACGTGTATGTGGGCGGGTTGGGCCATTCTTTCGTCTGTTTCCTTGCGCTACCTCGCTAACGCGGGAGACAGCGACAAAGCAAAATAAATAAAATAACTAATTCTTCAAAGCAAACACCTGATCCACACATCCTCTACATCTTCTGAAACCACACTGCTCCTCCCCAGTCTGGTGCTCTGCACATGCCTTGACCCTCTCGATCAATACCCTCCAATATAATTTCCCAGGAATACTCAACAAACTTATACCTCTGTAATTTGAAAACTCAACTTTGTCCCCTTTGCCTTTGTACAATGGCACTATACATGCATTCCGCCAATCCTCAGGCACTTCACCATGAACCATACATACACTGAATATCCTCACCAACCAGTCAACAACACAGTCACCCCTTTTTCAATAAATTCCACAGCAATACCATCCAAACCCGCCGCCTTGCCGGCTTTCATCTTCCGCAAAACTTTCACTACCTCGACTCTTTTTATCAAATCATTCGCACACCACCTCGACCGAAACATCCTATATCTGCCACTCTATCATCAAAAACACATTCAACAAACCTTCAAAATACTCACTGCATCTCCCTCTCACTTCACTACTACTTGTTATTACCTCGCCATTTGCCCCCTTCACCGATGTTCCCATTGGTTCTCTAGTCTTACGCACTTTATTTACCTTCTTCCAAAACGTCTTTTTATTTCCCTAAAATTTAATGATACTCTCTCACCCCAATTTTCATTTGCCCTCTTTTTCACCTCTTGCACCTTTCTCTTCTCCTCCTGCCTCTTTCTATTATACATTTCCCAGTCATTTGCATTATTTTCCTGTAAAAATCGTCCAAATGCCTCTCTCTTCTTATTCACTAACAATCTTACTTCTTCCTTCCACAACTCAATACCCTTTGTAATCTGCCCACCTCCTTCCTTTCTCATGCCACTGGCATCTTTTGCGTAGGCCATCACTGCTTTCCTAAATACTTCCCATTCCTCCCACACTCCCCTTACGTCATATATATATATATATATATATATATATATATATATATATATATATATATATATATATATATTGGAAAGGATCACAGTTTTGCGCGTGATCAAGATATTCCTATGAGTCCACGGGGAAAATGAAACACGAAAAGTTCCCAAGTGCACTTTTGTGTAATAATCACATCATCAGGGGAGACACAAGAGAGAAATATATCAACTGACTGTTATATTTCTCTCTTGTGTCTCCCCTGATGATGTGATTATTACACGAAAGTGCACTTGGGAACTTTTCGTGTTTTATTTTCCCCGTGGACTCATAGGAATATATATATATATATATATATATATATATATATATATATATATATATATATATATATATATATATATATATATATATATATATATATAAGAAAAATGATAAAGGTCAGAGTTCTTCACAATATTTTATGGCAAGTCATGTATATGGAGGACTTTTTTCTTTTTTGTTAGACCTTTTTTATATTCGTTCAATAAGGCAGAAGTAATCAGGTCAGATGCAAAACTAAAATTTACATTGAACATTATTGAGATTTTCAATCACATTAGCTGAATTCAAATGTCTGATATATAGATATGTATGGATATGGGTTATATGTGCCGAATAACGAGGCTAACGTTTTCAAATCACTGTATTTTACAAAAATTGCCACTTGGAAATAATGTTTTTGCTGATAATTGTAGTGTTAGGTTATGTCTTTGAAAAGTGATATTCTTTTTCATTTTCACTCTTTAATGGACCTTTCGCAGAGTAAGTTAAAAGCTTTCACTGTCAACGTGCAGGAAGTTGAAGTGTGCGGGAGAGAGGTTGATGTTTGCAATACGATGAAGCCAAAACAATATCATTAAGTATGAATTTGATTTCACGTTTGCGATATAGCTTGAATCAAAGGGGTTAGGTGCCTGCGGACACTCACGATGGGAGCAGGGAGGGAAATTTGATGAGGGAGTGAGGTATAGTAACAAGAGTCGAAGTGAGGGAATAAAAGTGAGTAAAGTAAAAAGGAAGGAGAACTCAGTGGCGCCATGTGCGGAATGGAAAAGGGAGCAACTGTTTACTGGGAAATGCTTTCTCAGATCTTATCTACGGAAATGAAGAATGTCTGGTTAGAAATATAACGGGAGAATGATTGAATACTGACGAAAGGTACTAACAAAATCATTCATTCTCTCTCTCTCTCTCTCTCTCTCTCTCTCTCTCTCTCTCTCTCTCTCTCTCTCTCTCTTACACCCTCTTCTAACTTTCTCTTCCATACTCTGGGTTTCACCCCATCGTCTTCCACCTTCTCGTGTAGAGTCCCACATTTACGCCCTCCAATGAAACTCCCTGGTCGCTCTAAACTTACTCCAAACTGCGGGAAAGCCGAGGGCGGAAATGCAATACTGCTCCTCAAAAGAGGCTTGTATGACAAACTTCAGACACTCCAGTCTTATCTGGTTTGTATTATTTCTTGAGAAAGCGAGACCTGCCGAGATATTGCGTCCCTTCTCGTTTAAGTCCATTAATGTTGTTAGTGTTAACAATGGGAATTTGCCGAGGGTATTGACTGTAACTACTTGAACTTAATCAAGTGGGGTTCTATCTTGCCCTTTCATCACGGGCTGACAAAACACTTCCATATGACAGTATGGTAACTGCGAAGTATATGTGAGACGATGACCACATGAGAGGTCTTTGCTGGTACAAATATTGCCACTCTGGTCAGAGTGCTGTGGTATTGGTAAGAAACTGGAAACGTTTGCTAGATTCTTCAGCTTTAAGTTAATAGCCTAAAAGGTTTGGTTCAAGCGAAAAGATAAAGAAGAAAAAGTTGTCTCTTTCATATCAAAGGTAAAATTTTCTGGGGTCTCGATGTCATTTTTGGCCAGTTTGTTAGATATATTAGTACAAAGAGGTGATTACTTCATACGTTATACCATACTATAAAGAGATGATTACCTCATACGTTTTGTGATCATCATACCTCCAAGTGGTCCTTCAGTTTATGAAAACCTTGAAGATTAAAAGTGTGCTTTTACGTTTCATCTCTTTCCCCATGTAGAGATCTGTTCATATATTCATTTTTTTTCATCAAAACCTGGGTATTGTCATTATAGTTTTTGAAGAATAACAAAAAGGAAAGCTCTTTCATCATGATTTATATATAGACGTTTTCTAAGTCAGGAGATGAATTTCTGTTTTGCAAAACTGGATCGTCAGGTGATCTGAAGCAGGTAGATGACTACAGCACTGGAAGGTTGAACTAGGCCTAGTGACAGGTTTACTAGCGACATCACACAGCACATCATGGTCACTGTCGTCGTATGGTGTCACCTCGAAGTTATGCTCCCTCTGTCTGTGAAAGGAAAAAATAGAAACACACGCTCCTTGAATCAATGATGTAGAAAGGATGGAAGCTTACTACGGAGAGCATTCTAGATCTAAACGGTATGATACTTGCTTACATAACAAAACAGATGTCTTGATAAAGATAGGATATCAAAAGCATAAGTTACTAAAGATGAATTTTGCACTGGCTCTTTCATTTAATCACTCTAACAATCTGGAATTTGTAGTCATATATCAGATATCTACTCCCGTTCACCAAGCAGCTGCTCCTTCTCAACAGCAACACCCGAGCTGAGGAACGAGGATTGAGATAAAGAAAAGTACAACAAAAATTAATACAAATGAATTTAAAAGCAAAAGAGCTAAGAAGGTGCAAATAACGTCAGTCTTAAATTTGAAGCAAAATATTTATGTAGACAATGCCTAAACGTATCTTTGGTACTGCTGTCAACTGCTTTAATTGCTACTTGGTTTGGCTGTTATCGTCCTACAATAGTTATTTGTACCAAAGAGATACATTACTAGCTTCAACTATCAGGGATCAAAATCCCGAGAGAAATCAGAGACCTGAAGAGTATTCGTGGCAAACGAACCTTCACGTCATGTATACTAAAATTCAACTACAAAAATTAATGGGTATATATGAAGAAAATGCAGACACTCCCTCAGTCGTGAATCCCCGTCAACTTCTTTGATGGCGTGAATTGGTAGTTCCTTTGTAAGAAACTCATATTTCAATCCTTTTGCCCAGTACTGGACCCAGGCCTCTTATGCATTTAAGAAGCAATACCGGGTGAGAAACTTGACTCTAGCAAATGCAGTGTGATTATATATATATATATATATATATATATATATATATATATATATATATATATATATATATATATATAAAATGGTTGAGAGGAATGGCAAGGACCAATGCTGCTGATGTAGGGTCGTCATATGACAAGTGGGAGGCTATATCAACAAAACCCCCCAGGCGTAAATTCAATGGTTGACAGCTTATCGCTGGTTATGATTAGACGGGATATATTCGCTCTGCTGGGTTATGGCCTCAGGGTAAGCTAAACCCTGCCTCCTGGTAGTAGGCCAGCTTACAAATATGGAAGACGTGTTAAGGAATGTAGCTGTCAGCTTCACCTCCTTCCCTTCTATTGGTACTCAAGGCGTTAAGCTGTCTAATCTTCCTCTCGCTTGTGGCCACATACCAGTCTTCAACATATTCCAGAAACTCGATGGTATTCTCCTCTTTTTCCAGCCACAGGAACGCAGAACCACTTCCATCATCCTCCACATTAATGTCCACAGACTGGCTAGCCTCAAAAGCTTCTCGTATCCGTCACTTTTAACCTTGCTTCACAGTAATTTAACAGCGGAACATTTCAGCTATAAAATTCTCAACGTTCCCCATGGGTCATCTCTTATATCGAAATTGGTAGTATTTTATAGTAGGATCTACATTTGGCTATCGAACACAAATTTACCTTTTGTTTCCTCTTATTTCATCATTTCCGACATAGCTTTCCTTTATTACTCTTGCTGATTCTACAGTCCTCTACATTTCCTTCATTACGTTCCTGTCCAAATAATCACTGAACATCCTACAATACCTTCCCCCCTTCCATCCTGCTGTTCCTTCTAGACTTCACCATCACTGAACTATCCCCAAATGCCTTTCCTCTATCCATCCTCCTGGTCCTCCAAAATACACCATCATTCAACCCTCCGCTACTTCTTCCATCTTTCAGTCCTAAGGTAAATTTGCCAACAGTGAAATTAGTGTTACCAAGAAAATATCTAGATGAATCTTGCTGTTCAGAGCCAAAGTTCCTGATATGGATGTCAGCCAATCTTTCAACGTACAAGGACATCTTGTGAGAGCTTCCTTGGAAGAGAATGTTTGAAGTTCAGTGCCTCTAAAGACAATTAGAGGGAATATTTAGTACTAAGAGGAAGTTGATAGACAATAATCTAATTATTTTGAGAATGGAGCAATAAGTTGGCACAGGTTTTAAGAGCTTGGTCTCCCGACACGGTTTCGAATCCTGCTCAACAGTATCTCTCGTTTAGTAAGTTCTTCAAACTCATTTCATGTTGGGTATTTCACATTTGTGGTGTAAACTGGCAGAAAACACCATTAAGGAAATGGCTGACTCTAAAACGATACGACGGAGATGGAAATTAAAAAGGTCTTTCCTCACTGGCCTGGATGGCCTTGTAGTTCTGGATTCTGTGTTTTTCACACCTCTTGACAAGGTTAGGTTAGGTTAGGTTAGGCTCAATGAAAACGATAGCTTTTGCTGTTATCATTAGATTCTCATCCTAACAGTTTCAACGGAAGAAATATAATTTAGAAAGAAAATTCTGAAATGGGAACTGTTGGCAGTGTAGATATTGAGGAGCCACAGGACTCAGAAGATTCTGAGTTTGCTTAGAGTGAGATGGAGTGAGATAGACCAACACTTAGCTCTAAGACTTTACTTTCACAAAATTCCAATCATCTTTTCCACGGTAATCCTCAGAATTCCCTTTCACCGCCACTCTCATACTTTTTTTCGACCTCCACACACACTACCTCCCTAACGCCATCTCTTACACACTGACATCATACTAACCCTCACACTTATTTCCCCCCCTCCCCCCTCTCTTACGTCACTCTTCCCCCCTCCCCCTTCGCATACTATTAACATATCATGGAACACATCAGCAGTAAATGTCTTTGCGATCCCTTCAAGTCATCGATTATAAAGAAGACGACCACACTTTACGATATAGTGAAGATACTGAGCTCCAGGCTAGGCAACATGATGGCTGAGATTACATGGCTTGTTTACGGGGTTATATCTACTGGTGGAGGGAGATGAAGATAGAGGGAAGGAACACCCCTCTCTCCATATTTCTTTCTTTTACTTTTTGGCAGCTCTTTTAAGAACGCTTGAAAGACAGGATTAGGATTAGACTGCGTAACTAATAGTAACTCCCCTCCCCCCTTCTCTCTCTCTCTCTCTCTCTCTCTCTCTCTCTCTCTCTCTCTCTCTCTCTCTCTGTACACCACAGATCTTGCCCAGCCATCTTCTCCACGCGATTGCGTCTATATATTTCCGTACCAGACTTTCCCTCCCCTCATCAGTCTACGTCCGTGTGCAATTCTATTGCGGTACACCAGAACTTCCCTTCGCAGTTTTCACCTTAAACCTGAGTCTGCTCATACATGAAAAGGGACCAGCTATACTGATGTTTCTATACCCTATAAGCTATATGCGCTGTCACTTGTTAAGTGGAAAATACATGGACCACGTGAGGGGGGAAAGAGAGCGGAAGACTGCCGACTCCAAGAAACAGTGTCGTGCTGTTCTTGAACCAGTTGGTAAATGCCACCAGCCCTGAGGTGTGTGTAGATCACTCGTAAGCGACACTGGACACAGAGCAACTAGAACTATATTCTATATATGTCTAGGGTTAGTTTTCCTCCTCATTGCTGCGTTTTATGGTCAAGTTGAAAGTACCTCTCAAATGTGTTCGAGGGATTTTTGGTGTGAGGAAACCACAGCCCCTTTGTATGCTCGTAATGGTGTTTATTTTCTATGTGTATAACCAGTAAGTGCACTAAAAATTCCAGTTTTCAGAGCTTTCAAAATGATTGTTTACAGACATTTACAAATTACAGTCTGAAAGATAGAATGATATTGTTGCACAAAATCAGCCGACGGAAGGAATTATATTATTCAAATGCGTTTTCTTTCCCATTCTTGTTTGTAAGGTGTGTGATGAGGCACCAGAGAACCACTCCCAAAATTTCCATATTGTGGAATGAGTTTCTGGCCAAGGAGACGCAGGACGCTTCCACCAGCCACACGACCTGAGGCATGACCAGACAACATGGGACTGTACCACTGTGTTAGCGTAATGTTTGACCTGTATCATGATGTGTGGGACGTCACCCTTTGACGTTCACAATCGCTAACTGAGGATGTTCATAGAGCACAACCTCCGTGTATAAACCTGGGTGCGACTGGCCTCGAAGAGATGAATAGTGTAAATTTTAGGCAAAACATAGCGAGGTAAGAACGTGGATCCGCCATGGGAACGTAATTTGTTCCTTATGACACTTCTTCTGATCGAAAACCTAATATTCACCTCACAACCGGCTCATATCACCCTCCCCTTCCTTGTCCCAGTTCACTAACCCTGACCAACCCAGAGCATGCTTACCACCGGTCTCTAGCTAGATACCTAGCCCAGTTCAGATGAACATATACGATACTTTGCAAATCCCATCCTCCTGCCGCATGCCCACTTTACCTTTACTTTACCAGGTCGCGCTTTATTTCATTGCTCGACCATATGGGGTTAGTTCTAAAAAATGACTGTCTGTTACATAATGGCAGAGGCTCTGTCTCAACTATTTTCAATGTCCTATTGAACCTTTACCAGGCTACATCCATAGGCTTTCCTTTGACGAAATCATTCCAGTCTTGCTCTCGTGAGTAGTGTAAAAGGTAACTATAGTCCGCGAGTGTAAATTATATCATTTTTTTTTTTCATGAGTGTTGAGCTGACCAGCCACTTCAAGTGTGATTTGCCCTGATCACTTTCACCAAAGATTCCCTCCAATTACAACGTCATTGATAAAGTTCTCATTTGTATCTAAACCTATGTCAAGTTTGATCAGGTCGCGAGTGAGTTTCTCAGTTATTTGTATCACAATAACTTCAAGCAAAGTTAGGCAGAGTCCAAGACCCACAGTTTCTGGAAGGTGTTCCTCCCCGTTCTGAGACCAGTATGTCAATATCTTCCATTATAAACGAATCGTTTGCTCTCCAGATGTCTGGTACACTGGCTATAAAGTCTTTCATCTACCTCTGGTGTCTATGTGGGTTGCCTGTGAATCACTTAAGCTGTTAAGTTTTCGTGAACCTTGTCTTTAATTTATAAAGGAATACAAAGGTATGAAAAGGACTTCAAACAAAGGCTGAGAAAAGATATTCTATTGTTCTTAGCAACAGTAAGTTACCTTTGAGAGGTTTAACGCCTCGCTGCACTACATCAGAAGGTCGGTCTACCTGACTGGGAGAAGGATTAGTTTAGTGAGTCTCAACACACTCGGGTCTACTTCCTGACGTCGGCGGATGAGTCTGATACACTAGGCGGTCTGGTTGTTAAAAAAAAAAAAAACTCTTGAAGTTCGTCGATCCGTAGGATAAAGCGTTAACTTTATGGGTAAGGAAGTCAACATCTACTGATTGATCTTATACAACATCATCCGCATGTGGTGACTGTGGTAGCTTTTCATCCTGTGCCACTGTAGTTTACCTATACACTGCAACTATCCACCTCCAATTTCCTTACACTTTATATGTGACAAGGTGACATTGGATGCCTCTAACGCACTTCCATGTATATTGAAAACTGTCACTTTCACTTTAAAAGATTTCAGCGGCATTATGAGATTTTCCTTCGTATGACAAAGAGTTAATCCTTCCTATACTCATTATTTATTCACTTTATCACATACCCATTTAAGAGCAATGAATACTGTATCTAGAGCATTTCCTTCAACCTACCAAAATCCAGGATTTTGGTCTAAATACCCGTTTCCCTCCAAAGTCCACCGTCTTCTTTATGTAACAAGGCGTTCAGTTAAGCTTTGCAGTACAGTTACAAAACATGTACCTTGCTAATCACAGCAAAAGCTCTTATATCCCTATAATTCTTAATCTGATTTTCATTTCGTTTCTTATTATGTGTCGGAACAAACATTAAGTTTTCTTATACTCATTTCTTTTTCATCAATGAACTTCCTTAAACCTTCTTTGCATCCAACTTTGATTCCACAATCTTTTCTTACAGTATCACTCACGTCCATGGAATCCCCTTCTAGTGCAGTACTCCAAGTGCCTTCGAGTCAGTTCCATTTTGTATCATTTCATGGTCTCGGGTTTTCTTGTTTCACATATTCGCGACGTGTAGTTTTTAACAATATCATCCGGCACCGTCTTAAACTATACACCAATAGGCTTCTCCATTCACATCTCAAGTTCAAGGCTATTTATAGTGAAAGCCTCACTTAGCATAACGATGAGGTAATGGCTAGAGAAGAGGACAAAAAGGCGTAAAATACACAACGAAATCGAGGGAACCATGAACATATGATTGTCACAGCTCATCAGGCGAAAGCGGAAACCCATGTCTGTGCCAGGTCATGACAAAGAATATATCTAGACTTGTCCATAACCAAGGTAGGGAATTTGAATATGGAATGACAAGTCCGTCATGTTCTATGAGTGCATTCCCATGTTCTATTAATGAAAATGGAAACAAAGAAGTTAGGAATATATTTCCATTGGTGATTTCCTGTAATGAATGTTTCCTACTGAGGATCAAATGGTTAAGGGCGGTATTATGCTCTCTCTCTCTCTCTCTCTCTCTCTCTCTCTCTCTCTCTCTCTCTCTCTCTCTCTCTCTCTCTCTCTCTCTCTCTCTCTCGAACTTACCCTCACCCAGATACTTAGTAGCTTTTCCTAGTTCTTTTTCTTCCTCGCCTCTGCTTACTACAATAATCGTGAGTTAAGTATTCGCTTTCTCTCTGCAGTTCCCTGCAAAAGAATTCTTGATATGAAGGAATACAAATCAGATGTTCGCGTAAAAATTCTAATGAGGAAACTAAATTTCTTGATGCACTGAAGAAAAATGCTGAAGCAATTTGCATATCCTGTTTGTGTTACCGCTTTCCGCTGCTGTGTCGCATTGACTCTCAATACACACACACACACACACACACACACACACACACACACACACACACACACAAACACACACACACACAAACACTTGGAAATATTTCTTCAGAGGAGAAATAAACTTAATGAGAGACACCATGGATTTAGAAGCAAGAAAGTTATCAGTAAAGAACCTCTCAGACTTCCTGTGTGCCTCTCTCTTTGTATTGCCTCATCTGATTCTGTTACCTTTTCATCTTTTTATTTACTATTTTAAAGAACGCCTCCTAATTACGTATTGTTCTATATGTCTTTCTTTTGTTTCCTGGTCTTGATACTCTCCCAGGTTTGAATCCATTTCTGATAGATATCAACTATGAAATCGAGCAAGTTGAGCTTACTTGTCTAGGTTAGGTTAGGTTAGGTTAGGTTAGGTTAGGTTAGGTTAGGTTAGGTTCAGCTGGTCTGGCTGTCTGGTCTAACTTTCGTGCCATTTTTAAGCATCTCTGTTGCCCAGGTTCAGGCAGTGTTAAAGGTTTAGAACTAATCCCCCAGTCAGTTTAGGAATAGTCATATAGCTTACTGGCACAAAAGATAGTAACTATTTGGTAAAGATTCTAGATCACACAACTATAGGCAGTTTTTCTCTTGTGTTTACAAATCATTTACCATTTCATTTACTATATTTCATTCTACCACAGTTACACTTCATTATAGTAATTTGTTACATTTACTTGCTCATTCTCCTCAATACCAGCCAATATTTTTGTTTCTTCTTTGGATCTCCTTTAAATGAGCAATGGATTAAGTATTCTTACTGAAAGAAGCAACATTCCTGAGTTTTCGATTTGAAACCTGAGATCTTTCACTCTCATTTTTTTTTTGTAAATTCCCAAGAATTGGCACAATCAGTCTGTAACCTAAAGATTTGTCACTCACGGCTCTCTTCATCCTCCCCTCACCTGGTAAGCTGTCCAACCCTCATAATCTTGAAAATAGTTTTGCTGACCAGGAATACCTCCTACTGCTGCTATGTGTGTGTGTGTGTGTGTGTGTGTGTGTGTGTGTGTGTGTGTGTGTGTGTGTGCATACGCGTGCGTGCGTGTGTGTTTGCGTTTTCGTGGGGATACAGTTCCTCCAGAAAATAAACATCCTGTATATCTATTTTCTTTTTTGCTTTCCCCTCACTAATCACACAGTATTGATAGAAGTTAGCAACAGAGATAAAAGATGGGTGAGAGAGCCAGGATATATCAAGAACCCTTAGAGGGATACAGCAACTGATTAGACAAAAGAGTAGGGGTGAATGCGCTCTGAATGACGCGTTTCTAGGACTGTCAGCTCTTAACAAAAAACAACCCGGCGATTAGTTTCATCTTCAATAAACCAGCTGTCCAGGAGGAGGAGATCTGCAGTCGTTTACTCAGTTCAATTTGACTGTAATTTCCTGGAAAATGATAAGCTGACTATGGTACACAGAGATTAACATCGCGATGTGTCTGACTAATTGGAAGAGAGACCCAGTTTCTTTGAACAGCTAGAAGAGTCGTCGGTCCCCGCTTGGAAAGTACGAATCTGACTTTAATCTTTCGATGGAGTTTCTTGTCAATTTGGTATGTGTTGGTTCCTGCTGAAATGACGATTTTCTGACACTCAGCTAATGTGTGTTTCTTATGCCTTATATCTTTAATGAACTGATGCTTATTCTTAAGGACTCAGTCACATGAGGAAAATAAAATCTCAATATATTTTATTGTTGATGGCAATAAGACTTAAGGATCTTTATATATATATATATATATATATATATATATATATATATATATATATATATATATATATATATATATATATATATATATATATCGCCCGTCGCAGAAACCTGTTATCATTAGTCTTAAAGACAGGCTAAATGGTCTCGAAGAAAATTAGAATTGCGAAGGTTACGGTTCAAAGAAAAACCAGAAAAATTCACGATTACTACATAGGTTGGAGAAGGTGGTGAGTGCACTGAATGTGGGACATGGTGAAGGTTGCAAGTTGGTGAGTTCGGAAAATGATAAAGGGATATGTACGGTGAGGAAGGTAATGAGAGACTCAATGGGTGAAGGAGAAAGAGAAGTGTAGTTACGAGGGCTGTAGTTTCAGGGACGTCATGATGTAGTGATTGATCCTCCGTATTGACGACGCAGAAGTCGCGTGTTTGAGCCAGGGCCGGGCAGACAAGGATGCCGTGTCGCTCTCCCTCACAGAGTCCAGCTGCCAACCCACTTTTCCACTTCTCTGGGACAAGGTAATCATCCATCGGGCTAGGCAGGTGCCACATCTCGATAGGTGGACGACGGCTCATCCTCTTGGACACCACGTTAAGACCTTTGAGTGCAACGGCCCTACCAATATGCATGATGGCACAGCCCTCGAACACGACGGTGTGGCGGGTGTTATGACCTAGCCTTTCAAATGGCTTTTAAATGCCCAAGGGTCGCACTGTCGTGCTCAGGGGTCGTTCTGTCTTCCTCAAGGGCCTAAAGTAAGGTCAACTTTTAGATTTCCAAAACTTTTACGCGCCATGAACATTATCTAATGGTTTTATGATACGTTAGTACCATCGGGCAGCACTCTCTAGCAGCGTACTCTGACGACAAAACTGGTGACAGCAGAAAACCGACCAGCATCACCTTCATAAAACAAAGCCGGAAAAAAAATCTAAATCCATTTTATCTTAATAAAGGATTCCTTGTAAAAGCATCACACAGCGTCTCTCGATGTAATTTCGTGATGTCCTTTTACAGAAAAAAATTAAAAAGAAATTCAGCAAAATGTAGTTTCATAGCCGGCCGAGTCAAGAATTATAAGTTTTTATGCCAAATATTTGCATTAAACTTTCCAGGTAAGTTTTCAACTTGAACAAATGGCGGAAGTTTGTCGCCAGTCACTACTACACCGGCGAGCTCTCACGAGTTATGTTCCTCTTTGGAAAAGTCTCTCTTAGGCAAGACGAAGAAAATTGGCTCTTAAACCTTCTCTACTGCTGTTTTGAGGATATTTAGAGGAGGGGAAGGTAAGGGAGCTGTTACGGGCATCTGATGGTGAAGAGGTGGATGAGGCTTGCGAGGGAGAAAGGCAGTGAGAGTAGTGCGAGAGGAGGATAGTGAAAGCATTGGCAAAGAAGGGTAGTGAGAGCGCTGGGTAGAGTGGTGAAGGAATTTGTGGTAGTGAGGAAAAGGTGGCAAGAATATGATGAGAAATATCGCAAGTCAGAAACATGATAAGAGAAGTTGTATGGCGTGGAAGATGGTGAGAGAAGTAATTAGTGATGTAAAATGAAGGTTGTGGACAAGGGAACTGGCCTCGAGGAGTGTAGGTGTCGAGGGAGACCAGACTGTTAGAGGGAAAGGCTATAGGAAGAAATATAGTGAATAGGTTGTGATTGAGAATAGTGTTGGGAGATGATAGTGGTTAGCCGGAGAGTTAGATTAATCATAAATGAGGACTGTGGTTAGGGGAGTTGTAGATAAGGAAATGAGGTGAGGTTCTCAGTGATTGGAGTGGCGATAGAGGTTGGGTCGAAGATAACAGTGAAAGTAAGAATGTGGTAGATGGTGAGAGTAACCTAAGTAAAGAAAATTTTGTGAGATGCCTTAGGTGAAGAGAATTGTTAGAGAGGTTAGGATGGAGAGGGTAAGGAGAGAAGCAGGATTACTCTGGTTGGTGAGAGAAGCTGTGAGTGAGGAGGTGTTGTGAGGGAGCTGGGGAGAGTACAGTCGTGTTAGAAGTTGGGGTCCAGAAAGCAGTACGAACCTCTGGGGTGAGACGGGTGGTAAAATGCACAGTAAGTGAGGAGGGAACGGAAAGATGTTTAGCTGAGGAGAGAGATAGGTGAGGTTGGAGTAAGTAGGATGGGGAAAGAGGCCGAAGAGGAAGAGAAAGAAATATGTTGAAGTGAAAGGAAAATGTGAGAGATATCGGAGCAAAAACGTGAGAGATGTTGAGAGAAAGGAGAACGCTGGGGCAAGGAGGGTAATGAGAAATCATAGAGAGAGGAACTTATCCTACGGTAAGTAGGCAGTGTGTGAGGTTTGGATGGGGAAGACACTTAAAGAAACTGAAGCCATTGGAGACAAATATAAGAAATGGGAAGATTGTATGAGTAGAATCGTCGTGTGTATAGGCTTGAAGGGCATCTCAGATGATTTATGATGAAAACATTGATGACTAATGCTAGGATGAGAAACACAGTAAAACAAATTGTGGTTTAGGAGGCAGATGAAACAATATAGGCTGCAGAGGGCTGAATAACGTCACTGGATTAGGAGGAGAATGAGTGAAGTTGGGGTAAGCCGGATGATAAGGGTCATTATAAGTGAGGAGGATGTTAACTGAAGTTGGAGGTGAGGCAGATGGCGAAAGAAGACGAGTAAGGCGGATAATATGTGAGAAATATAGCAAGAGAGTTCGTGAAGGAAGTGGTTGGTGAGACTACGTCAGAATACATGTGAGCACCTAAAAAATCGTATATCACATGTGTCCTAAATCTATGATGAGGGTATCTGTCGAATGTTATTTCACTGCAAACCACATTTTGATCTTAGAAAACTGAGATTAGGATTTTTTTTTTTTTTTTTTTTTTTTTTTATACTTTGTCGCTGTCTCCCGCGTTTGCGAGGTAGCGCAAGGAAACAGACGAAAGAAATGGCCCAACCCCCCCCCCCCCCATACACATGTACATACACACGTCCAGACACGCAAATATACATACCTACACAGCTTTCCATGGTTTACCCCAGACGCTTCACATGCCTTGCTTCAATCCACTGACAGCACGTCAACCCCTGTATACCACATGACTCCAATTCACTCTATTTCTTGCCCTCCTTTCACCCTCCTGCATGTTCAGGCCCCGATCACACAAAATCTTTTTCACTCCATCTTTCCACCTCCAATTTGGTCTCCCTCTTCTCCTCGTTCCCTCCACCTCCGACACATATATCCTCTTGGTCAATCTCTCCTCACTCATTCTCTCCATGTGCCCAAACCATTTCAAAACACCCTCTTCTGCTCTCTCGACCACGCTCTTTTTATTTCCACACATCTCTCTTACCCTTACGTTACTTACTCGATCAAACCACCTCACACCACACATTGTCCTCAAACATCTCATTTCCAGCACATCCATCCTCCTGCGCACATCTCTATCCATAGCCCACGCCTCGCAACCATACAGCATTGTTGGAACCACCATTCCCTCAAACATACCCATTTTTCCTTTCCGAGATAATGTTCTCGACTTCCACACATTTTTCAAGGCTCCCAAAATTTTCGCCCCCTCCCCCACCCTATGATCCACTTCCGCTTCCATGGTTCCATCCGCTGACAGATCCACTCCCAGATATCTAAAACACTTCACTTCCTCCAGTTTTTCTCCATTCAAACTCACCTCCCAATTGACTTGACCCTCACCCCTACTGTACCTAATAACCTTGCTCTTATTCACATTTACTCTCAACTTTCTTCTTCCACACACTTTACCAAACTCAGTCACCAGCTTCTGCAGTTTCTCACATGAATCAGCCACCAGCGCTGTATCATCAGCGAACAACAATTGACTCACTTCCCAAGCTCTCTCATCCCCAACAGACTTCATACTTGCCCCTCTTTCCAGGACTCTTGCATTTACCTCCTTTACAACCCCATCCATAAACAAATTAAACAACCATGGAGACATCACACACCCCTGCCGCAAACCTACATTCACTGAGAACCAATCACTTTCCTCTCTTCCTACACGTACACATGCCTTACATCCTCGATAAAAACTTTTCACTGCTTCTAACAACTTGCCTCCCACACCATATATTCTTAATACCTTCCACAGAGCATCTCTATCAACTCTATCATATGCCTTCTCCAGATCCATAAATGCTACATACAAATCCATTTGCTTTTCTAAGTATTTCTCACATACATTCTTCAAAGCAAACACCTGATCCACACATCCTCTACCACTTCTGAAACCGCACTGCTCTTCCCCAATCTGATGCTCTGTACATGCCTTCACCCTCTCAATCAATACCCTCCCATATAATTTACCAGGAATACTCAACAAACTTATACCTCTGTAATTTGAGCACTCACTCTTATCCCCTTTGCCTTTGTACAATGGCACTATGCACGCATTCCGCCAATCCTCGGGCACCTCACCATGAGTCATACATACATTAAATAACCTTACCAACCAGTCAACAATACAGTCACCCCCTTTCTTAATAAATTCCACTGCAATACCATCCAAACCTGCTGCCTTGCCGGCTTTCATCTTCCGCAAAGCTTTTACTACCTCTTCTCTGTTTACCAAATCATTTTCCCTAACCCTCTCACTTTGCACACCACCTCGACCAAAACACCCTATATCTGCCACTCTGTCATCAGACACATTCAACAAACCTTCAAAATACTCATTCCATCTCCTTCTCACATCACCGCTACTTGTTATCACCTCCCCATTTACGCCCTTCACTGAAGTTCCCATTTGCTCCCTTGTCTTACACACCCTATTTACCTCCTTCCAGAACATCTTTTTATTCTCCCTAAAATTTACTGATAGTCTCTCACCCCAACTCTCATTTGCCCTTTTTTTCACCTCTTGCACCTTTCTCTTGACCTCCTGTCTCTTTCTTTTATACTTCTCCCACTCAATTGCATTTTTTCCCTGCAAAAATCGTCCAAATGCCTCTCTCTTCTCTTTCACTAATACTCTTACTTCTTCATCCCACCACTCACTACCCTTTCTAAACAGCCCACCTCCCACTCTTCTCATGCCACAAGCATCTTTTGCGCAATCCATCACTGATTCCCTAAATACATCCCATTCCTCCCCGACTCCCCTTACTTCCATTGTTCTCACCTTTTTCCATTCTGTACACAGTCTCTCCTGGTACTTCCCCACACAGGTCTCCTTCCCAAGCTCACTTACTCTCACCACCTTCTTCACCCCAACATTCACTCCTCTTTTCTGAAAACCCATACTAATCTTCACCTTAGCCTCCACAAGATAATGATCAGACATCCCTCCAGTTGCACCTCTCAGCACATTAACATCCAAAAGTCTCTCTTTCGCACGCCTGTCAATTAACACGTAATCCAATAACGCTCTCTGGCCATCTCTCCTACTTACATAAGTATACTTATGTATATCTCGCTTTTTAAACCAGGTATTCCCAATCATCAGTCCTTTTTCAGCACATAAATCTACAAGCTCTTCACCATTTCCATTTACAACACTGAACACCCCATGCATACCAATTATTCCCTCAACTGCCACATTACTCACCTTTGCATTCAAATCACCCATCACTATAACCCGGTCTCGTGCATCAAAACCGCTAACACACTCATTTAGCTGCTCCCAAAACACTTGCCTCTCATGATCTTTCTTCTCATGCCCAGGTGCATATGCACCAATAATCACCCACCTCTCTCCATCAACTTTCAATTTTACCCATATTAATCGAGAATTTACTTTCTTACATTCTATCACATACTCCCACAACTCCTGTTTCAGGAGTATTGCTACTCCTTCCCTTGCTCTTGTCCTCTCACTAACCCCTGACTTCACTCCCCAGACATTTCCAAACCACTCTTCCCCTTTACCCTTGAGCTTCGTTTCACTCAGAGCCAAAACATCCAGGTTCCTTTCCTCAAACATACTACCTATCTCTCCTTTTTTCACATCTTGGTTACATCCACACACATTTAGGCACCCCACTCTGAGCCTTCGAGGAGGATGATCACTCCCCGCGTGACTCCTTCTTCTGTTTCCCATACATATAGCATGTATGTGTCAGACTGGAGCAGCGTATGACAGTCACGACCAATTTGTCAACAGAAATGACGGTCATCCATCAGAACCAGTTATTTCAAGTGTGCAATCTTCGTGCACGGCAAAATATAAATCTTATTTTGTCATTGTTTAGTCTTTTGGAACCGTATGTTACAGCAAACTCTTCTCATCGTGTATTGAGGCAAAGCTAGGATAAATCAGTAAAAAAAGAAAAGGTCGGGCTCCCAGGCCTTCATTCCCTCCAGCGAGGAGATTAGTCACAGAATGGGATGAAAAAAAACTAAGCATACTGGATATTGTAGCCTCATAAGATGACTTTGATACCGTTAAGGTGATACGATCAACGCGCAGGTGAGGCACGAGCATAGACACATCATAGGTCGTCCCTTCAAAACATATAGCATGTATGTGTCAGACTGGAGCAGCGTATGACAGTCACGACCAATTTGTCAACAGAAATGACGGTCATCCATCAGAACCAGTTATTTCAAGTGTGCAATCTTCGTGCACGGCAAAATATAAATCTTATTTTGTCATTGTTTAGTCTTTTGGAACCGTATGTTACAGCAAACTCTTCTCATCGTGTATTGAGGCAAAGCTAGAACATGCATCATACGTTTGGTCAGGGACCTTTCAAACATACACTGGAACACTACACCGTTGAACATCCTCATGTAGATAAGTTTAGGTCGTGTGGTAAATCCCTCAGAAACATTTTGTGCAGTTAGGTCACTTAGTTGCAAGTGAAGATATATCATTAACTAATCCGGGATTTGCTTGTCATTCATGGATTAATGATAATTGCTTCATAATCTTTATGTAAGGTATACTGCAGTGAGAGATGGATTAGTAATGATTGTGAGATGTAAGAGATCTGCTTAGAATTATTTTGCAGCATTAACAAATATTTTGGCGGTCTTAGGTAAATCGTGAGGAATATTCTTATGAAACACCGAGCGCTGAACCTCCCATCTTCAGACACCTGGACAGTGAAAGCACATAAACTGAATTAGTAAATTAATCGTAGAAACATCACGTGGTCACAAAGTCTCACTCACCAAAAAATTTTCCTCACTATCTCGTTCTACAAATATAATAAGGTATTTGAATGATATGAAATATCTCATACAACATGAACTGCCACTTTGATGTTTGATAAGCAATTTATACACTCTAAAGAATTATATCATCGTATGAGTAACATGTGATATGACTGTATATAGAGAGTTGTAAAGTAAAATCCAGCAGCTTGACCATCTGCTATAGCGTTCTCATAACGGCCCATAGCGTTCTCATGACGGCTCATAGCGTTCTCATAACGGCCCATAGCGTTCTCATGACGGATCATAGCGTTCTCATGACGGCTCATAGCGTTTTCATGACGGACCATAGCCTTCTCATGACGGCTCATAGCGTTCTCATGACGACTCATAGCGTTCTCATGACGCCTCATAGCGTTCTCATGACGGCTCATAGCGTTCTCATGACGGCTCATAGCGTTCTCATGACGACTCATAGCGTTCTCATAACGGATCATAGCGTTCTCATGACGACTCATAGCGTTCTCATAACGGATCATAGCGTTCTCATGACGGATCATAGCGTTCTCATGACGACTCATAGCGTTCTCATGACGGCTCATAGCGTTCTCATGACGACTCATAGCGTTCTCATGACGACTCATAGCGTTCTCATGACGACTCATAGCGTTCTCATGACGACTCATAGCGTTCTCATAACGGATCATAGCGTTCTCATGACGACTCATAGCGTTCTCATGACGGATCATAGCGTTCTCATGACGACTCATAGCGTTCTCATGACGCCTCATAGCGTTCTCATGACGGCTCATAGCGTTCTCATGACGGCTCATAGCGTTTTCATGACGGACCATAGCGTTCTCATGACGGCTCATAGCGTTCTCATGACGACTCATAGCGTTCTCATGACGCCTCATAGCGTTCTCATGACGACTCATAGCGTTCTCATGACGGCACATAGCGTTCTCATGACGGCTCATAGCGTTTTCATGACGGACCATAGCGTTCTCATGACGGCTCATAGCGTTTTCATGACGGACCATAGCGTTCTCATGACGCCTCATAGCGTTCTCATGACGACTCATAGCGTTCTCATGACGGACCATAGCGTTCTCATGACGGCTCATAGCGTTCTCATGACGGCTCATAGCGTTCTCATGACGACTCATAGCGTTCTCATGACGGACCATAGCGTTCTCATGACGGCTTATAGCGTTCTCATGACGACTCATAGCGTTCTCATGACGGCTCATAGCGTTCTCATGACGGCTCATAGCGTTCTCATGACGACTCATAGCGTTCTCATGACGGACCATAGCGTTCTCATGACGGCTCATAGCGTTCTCATGACGACTCATAGCGTTCTCATGACGGCTCATAGCGTTCTCATGACGGCTCATAGCGTTCTCATGACGGCTCATAGCGTTCTCATGACGGCTCATAGCGTTCTCATGACGGCTCATAGCGTTCTCATGACGGCTCATAGCGTTCTCATGACGGCTCATAGCGTTCTCATGACGACTCATAGCGTTCACATGACGGTTCATGGTAAACTCATTTTATCCCCTTCGTGTTGGTAGCAGCGTTCCATCACGTCCTGACACCCACTTTATCACGTCCAGGTTTCTTTCAACAACTTACACCGACTAAAATGCTGATGAATTTACTTTAAACGTATTCAAAGTTATAATTTTCAAAGGATTGTAGTCAAGAGTTTTCGAAACTTCGCAGCAGTTCTGAGCAAGACTAGAGAGAGTGGAGCGGCCACTCATGTATAGTTCAATGATGTAAGATACCATTAGAATACACATAGCAAAACATGATTGCGCTGTTAAGTAGGAACTATCTGCAACGATCGATGTAAGTAAATGAACAACGTCAGAAGAAACCCCATTAGGATTTTCATGGATCAAAAGTACGATTTTTACTAAATGATATGCAACATCTGTAGCATACAGACACATACACACGTACGCACTCACTCTCTCTCTCTCTCTCTCTCTCTCTCTCTCTCTCTCTCTCTCTCTCTCTCTCTCTCTCTCTCTCTCTCTCTCTCTCTCTCATAATTAGCTATACCGAGAAATAAAATGTTCACCAAATATCGTTTGCGTAAGGTAGTACGTACGTGGCCCATTTATTTAAGTTGCAAGCAGCCTAAATCCAGTTCATGTAAGCAAGTTAGACGCCGATGCTTATGATTCTCTTTTCATGGACAGCGCCGACAGAAGTTGAAATAAACTGAGTTTTGTGGTTATATATTGAACTAAGCAAAAGGAAGACGACAAGATATCACACGACGAAAAAGAAAACATCTATTGTACACTATAAGATGACGTAAACAATCCAGGTGTAAGTCTATGTATGCCAACAGGTGATGATCAAAAAAGGAAATGAATTGATTTACTTGATTGAAATTAAGTGATAGATTAACAGAGTCCCAGATATCCTCGATGTTCTCCTCTTCAACAACAGAGACTTGTTCAACTCCTCTGAAGCAGGCGGGGCTTCAGCAATTTGTGATCTTTATATCGTTGAATTAAATACAAGATCTGAGGTTAATGATGATTCGATGAAGAAAGTGGATGATTTGGCACTGTGACATATGCCGTCCGGGTATTGTAGTGTGTTTCTAGTTTACCGGGTGGGAGGGGGGGGGGGGGGTTAGCTACTCTAAACATAATTTTTGAGTCTGTGCTGTGAGTCTGTGCTGAGATTTTGTGATGTGAGTCTGTGCTGAGATTTTGTGCTGAGATTTTATGATGTGAGTCTGTGCTGAGATTTTGTGCTGTGAGTCTGTGCTGAGATTTTGTGATGTGAGTCTGTGCTGAGATTTTGTGCTGTGAGTCTGTGCTGAGATTTTGTGATGTGAGTCTGTGCTGAGATTTTGTGCTGTGAGTCTGTGCTGAGATTTTGTGATGTGAGTCTGTGCTGAGAGTCTGTACTGAGAGAGCTTTTCATTCATATTCATATTACGCCATCTATGCCGGGTAATTGGAAAAAGCAGATGTAAATTAGTATTCATATACAAAAACATTTGGTGTTCCATTTCCACAGAAGTGAATTCTGTAGTTCAGTGACGGAGCTGACAGTAGACTGCTGCAGTTATTGCTTCTTCTTTCCCCATTGTTGACCAGCTCACTAGTTCAGCTTTCCACGTTACACCAGCTTACAGCATAACTCTCTCTCCCCTCCAGCAGCACACACTGACTCCTCCATTGGTAATGTGCACAACCTGAGTATATGGAAAAGTGACGCCAGATAATGTGTGCTATGTAGACTACCAGCAAACAGTATACAGGCGTCGAAGATTCTCAGGGTCTCAGTCAGTCTGTCAAGTTCAGCCGCTACAAATGTTAAAACGTTTAAAAAAAAGACAGACGCCTATATAAACGCTCTCTGGACATCGGGGTTGGTAGCGTTACACATACAGTACAAAGGGGAAACATTAAACTGAAACGTAGCACCTGGTTTTACTGTCTCTATATCGTAAACCATATATATCGTATACCATATATCATGATCATCACATTGTTTTTAATATGTGATAGAGATAATTTTACCCTCGTGTCGTTTTGTCTCTTTAACCATGGATAAACGGACACACACACACACACACACACACACACACACACACACACCAACCGAAGCCACGTAACTTTATCGAGAAGCCTCTAGAGGAGGATGAACAGCTAGGTTCGGTATGGGCCGACTTGACACTCCAAGGATTCTAACCCTGCCGTTCATAGCAGGGTCTGGGGAAAGCTACGATCGCAAGGGTCTACTGCAAATGATCATCGCCATGGATTAAGGATGGATACATTCAATCTCCCTCATTGCTGGAAAGACGTGAGGCAATACCTGCCAAGTGAATCCCAAAAGGAACACGTGAGCAACACAGACACCGTGGCTTGGCAGCGTCATCACCCCCGACCAGAACCCTGTGGTTGGTCAACACTCAGCCTGACATTGTACTCTGGCAGCCTAGCTGTATCCTTCGTAGCAATAAGAGATATTAATGAGAGATTTTCCAGACCATTCACTCTTCTGGGGTTCTCCAGCGGCGCGGGTCGCTTCCATCAACTTCTCCTAATGATTGTCGACCATCTCGACGGCTCGTGACAACTCACAAGATTCCCTCACCGCAAATGACCTGATAATTACGCCTTATAATCATGTCTCAAACCAAGAAGTTTCACAGGTAATTAGCACACTGACGAGGAATTACCGTAGCTAATTGGCAAAAGTTATCGCCGAGAAATGAAGCAAAATGGATTCTTGAGAGCGCTCCTCCGTGAGCCACGGAAGATGTTGCTGTGTTTCAGATACCATGATGATGTCTAGGGTTAGCTGCTGCTCAATTGGTATTAATCCTGTGTTTAAATCAGTTACTCGTGGTGTCGGTAGTATTGAGTTCCTAGGGTGCAGGACAGTAGCTTTGTACGTCAGACTGAGGAGACATGTTGACATGATTCAAATTTTTGAGAGGATGAAAAATATTTTCATTGCAATTGGTGCGTGTGATCATCAAATAGCGACAGCTGAAGAACGAATGGGTTCGATTTGTCAGGATATCATGATCGTGTTAGCCAAAGAAGAAAAATAGACAGCTGAAGAACGAATGCTTTCTGTTTGTCATGATATAATTTTATTAGCTGAAAGAGGGAATGTTGTCTAGATTCAAACAGACTTTAGAATCCTAAGTTCGTCTACTGTTCAGACGGTGAAATGTTCAGACAGTGAGATCAGCTGATCAGCTCAACCTTTCTCCCCGTCTTGAGCCTCTTTTTAATTTACTTAAGGATGTTTGTCTCTTTCCTCCACCTCCTAACGTAACCGTTGAGAACTTAATTCACTTGAGGAGGTTTACTGCGACCTTACCTCTCCCTCCCACCTCTGCCTAGCCTCGAAACTTGTCCGTGTCCGTCTTCTCCATCTTGAAGCGAATGTTGACTGTGTATCTCTCGTGAGATTTATGATGACTCCCCCTATTCCATCCTCTCCCACTGCAAACACCTTATTCCCTTCACAAGATTTACCTTGTCATTCCTGCTCTTCCTGACACCGTCACTCCAGCAGGAGGCCTTTCCTCTCCTCCAGTCGTGGCTGCTGATGGCCAACGTCACTTCAGGTTATTAAGCATTAGAATCTCTCCTCAGCAGCATCCTGAAACACCGACTGGTACGAGATGAAAATGCTCCTCACCCAAAAGGGCCCAGCTAGTGTTAGAATACAACCATATGCGGTAAATACGAATTCTCATGGTGAGAAATAGCATGTATTTCCTTCATAGACGATAACAAATAAATCCCATCTGCCAACAACAGCTGTTCACAAAGATATAGAACATTTACCATTTGTATATACATTTGGAAAGGCAGATTGTGTGTATATTTCAGTATCGTTAGTTTCACTTTTATTGTCTTCATGAATACAGCATATCAATCCAGAACCTGATTTTTTTTTTCTAAAGAATAAAACATTGTAAGGATGCCATATGATGACTGGGTCGTCACGACCTGTGGATAACAATGAAAATAGACACAGACTGAAATATACAAGTCCTAGAAAAGATTGTGTTTATGGCAGAGTACATTAAGGACCTGAATACCGAGGTAAAAGGGGATACAATAATAGCATAAGAAGACTGGATCACAAACGGAGACATCAACGAAATCCATTTTCATCGTAACAAAAGTTTGAAACTTTCGTCAAAGAACTAAGAAGATATCTTGAAAACAGTTCAGGAGCTGTAATTCGAGCGAGTATGATATGGCAGGTTGATTAACTACCTCAGATAGGTCGAAGGCACGGCTCCTGGAGAGGTATAGTGAAGGATTTTATCGAGAGAGTACACCCATGTGTGCCTACGACGAAAACTTTGTAGAGGTACTGTTAGCGCTTCGTTCTCAACCCGCGAGAGAGAGAGAGAGAGAGAGAGAGAGAGAGAGAGAGAGAGAGAGAGAGAGAGAGAGAGAGAGAGAGATTTACTTACGAGTATTTACGACAATGTTATGCTAAAATGCAGGGCTAACGTGTAGCAATCACTGCTGTAGAATGTAAGATCACAACGAACAAGTCGTGTGGGTCTCGCACACTCAAATGTCATGTGTCACAAGGAGATATTTTATGTTCGTCGACTGAAAGCCGGCATCCCTGCGTGTGGATGAGTCAGAAACAAAAGATAGCTCCCAGGGCCAAAGGAGCGAAACTTTGAAGGCTCGGAACAAAAACATGCAAGAGGATGTGCGGACTGCACGGGATAGAGATAGAGATAGATAGATAGATAGAGAGAGAGAGAGAGAGAGAGAGAGAGAGAGAGAGAGAGAGAGAGAGAGAGAGAGAGAGAGAGACAATCGGAAGATTTTCACAATTTCTCTTTTCCTATTCACCCTACCTTTTTCTTTCATTCATATCTTCTCTATGGATGCTTTTTCATAGCCACACGCTATTTCTTTTTTCACTTTTCGCCATTTCTCTTCTGATAATTTCAAAGGTTTTCCACTTTCTCAAAGATTCGTGAAGGCTTTCCCTTGTCTTATCTTTTTCCGTATCATAATTCTCTCTATATCTCAGATGTCCTCGATGTGGACTTTTATCCATGACTGAAACCTTCAGCTTAAAAAGCTATCTTACACTCTCACTCTCTTTCTCTTGCTTCTCTGGGTTCATTTGCCTTCTCTCATTGTCCTCTCATAACTACTAAACTTTTATAACCTTTCTCACCATCTCTCACATATTCCACTCTTACCAAACCCACTTCTCATTAACAAACTCTGTCTGGACATCATCATCCTGACGGTCTTATTAAGGAGGGCTGCTCTATTGACCCCTGCTCCTCTTACTGTACTTATTTCAATGACTTACATGTCTGACAGTTCTCAATATATCTCTGTATACCTGTGTACCTGTTTGTTTATGGGTGGGATGGCCTGGGAGATGAATGCAAGGGTCTGGGATAGAGGAGGAGGAGGTAGTTGGGGGGAGTCATTTGTTGTTTGCTGATGACACAGCGCTGGTGACAGATGCGTGTGAGAAATGGCAGAGGCTGGTTTCTAAGTTTGGAAGACTATATGAAAGGCTAAATTAGAGAGTAAGTGTGAATAAAAGCAAAGTTAATAGGTTTCGCAGTGCAGACGGACAGGTTATTTGGAGTGAGTCTGAATGTGGAGAAATTGGAGGAGATGGTGTGTTTCAGTTACCAAGGAATGTACACGGCAGCCAATGGACCCTTGGGAGCTGAAGAGAGTCATAGGTCGGTGAAGGGGCATAGGTTCTAGATGTAGTGAGAAATGTGTAGAAAGAGAGATTCGCAATCTTTGAGGGCAAAGATGCGTATGTTTGATGGTGTATTACTCCCGTCGGTGCTGTATGGATGCGAGGCGAGGGCCTCAGACAAAAATGTAAAAAGGTGATGGATTTGTTGGAGGTAAAATGTTTGAGGACTAAATGTGGTGTGAGGAGGGTCGATGAAATACGAAATGATAGGATAAGAGAGAAATGTAACAGTAAGTGGAGTATGTATGAGAAAGTTGAAGAGGGTATGCTGAAATGGTTCGGATATGTGGAGAGGATGAATGAAGAAAGGATATCTTAGGAGGGTATACATAGCAGAAGCGGAGGGAACAAAGAAAAGGGAGGAACCAAGAAAGAGGTTGAAGGATGGAGTAAAAGATGCTTTGAAGGCTCGGAACAAAAACATGCAAGAGGATGTGCGGACTGCTAGGGATAGAGCGAGTTAGAGCGATTTGGTATACAGGGAACGACGTGCTGTCGATGGGCTGAACCAAAGCATATGAAGCGGTCGGGGAAAACCTGTTCAGGGGCCTGGTTGTTGACAGGGGATGTGAGCGAATGACGCAGTTTTTTCATGTGTTCCTTGCGCTACGCGGGACATGGCGAACATACATGAAAAGAATAATTATCTCTATGGGAAGTCTATTTTGTATGTTAGCAACTTGTAATTTCTTTTCATTTTCTCACTGTGTACTCATTGCGGTTTCTTTCTCATCATTCCTACACTCCTCCACACATTGTCTCTCATTGTCCTTCCATTTCTCTTCCATTAACTCACTGTCATATTACGTTTGTTCTGCACTTTTCGCTGTCAGGTCTTCGTCTACTCAAGGGAGAACTCTGAAATTCTTTTGATTCGGGTGGTGCCTTCTGACGGTCATTATTTCTTTCTCAAACTTCTCTCTCGTTAAGCTTCTCTTTTAAAGCTCTGTCTATGGAACTCTTTGTGTCCTAGCCTCCTGTAATGTCCGTCTTTGTTTAGTATTTAGTTATTTGTTGAATAACTGTTTTCGTACTTCAGGACAACCAGCACAGAAATTTCTTATTTACCGAACCAACATAGGCTTTTAGCAGTTCGACCTGCTCTCAAATACAAATTGTGCAGCCAGCGTCAATCCTGTCGAAAAATATGTTGATGGCCCCTGAGACGCTGTCACCGAAATGTACACATTGTCAACACATTCAGGCATTTAGGTTAACTGAACACATATCAAATAACATTAAAATTCCTGAGAAAAAGAATAAAATGGGTAAAACGAAGATGAAGAAATTCCAGAAACAAGCTCCTCTCATTAAACTTTTCGATATAGTTCAAATCGACGGAATCCTTCTTACGAGTAGTCTAAGCCAATAATGCCTCGCTTCATCCTCTCATAATCCGAAAGTTTTTCTCATTCATTCTCAGAGAAACAGCTCAACGTCTTGTCTGTCTCTTTTGTACCAACTCCTTCGACCTATCATTCCTTCTTGTCCTTGTTCCCTCAGTACTACTAGTTCTGTCCTGCCTACTTTGTTAAATTCCAGAGAACGTAATCCTTTACTCCGTTCCATTATCTTGCATGACTCGCCTTGTCCGTCTTGCTCCTTTGGTAATACGTCCTCTATCCAGTTTCCTTTTCCGCCTGCTCTTTCATGTCTTCTCTAATACCTAAGAAAATCTAACCTTTCCTCTACTTCATAAACTGTCTTCATCACTCATGGTCCTCCAGTCATACTGACTAACTACCCTTGTCTTACTTCCTTCACCTATCCTGTTGCCTCAGTCCTTCTCCTTCCGTCATATATCTTCTGTCCTGCGTTTCCTCTCTCTTGCTCACTCCTACTTCTTTTGTTCTGCTTCCTCTCTCCTGATCCTCAGTCCTGTTCGCTCTGGCCCACTTCCTCCGCCATGCCTTCTGTGTTGTTCACCCTCTTTCTTTCCTCCTATACACTGCGCTCTCTCTCTCTCTCTCTCTCTCTCTCTCTCTCTCTCTCTCTCTCTCTCTCTCTCTCTCTCTCTCTCTCTCATGTTTCTCGTGCCTCCTCTGTCGTCCTCTCTCTTTCTCACTTTTGCACCCTCATGTCTGCCTTCTCTTTCATACCGCTGATCCCTGCTTCGTCTCTCTTACCTCTCCAATTTTGCTCCCTCTCTTTTACCTCCTCTGCTCTGCGCTATCTTCTCCCTCGTAAGGTCTGTTCCTGCAGTTTTTTTTTTTTTCCTTTAATCTCATAATCCTTCGTAGCTCGTACTTTCCATGTTTAACTGCCTGCCATTTAACAGTAAGACCTACAACATTTTACATCGTGCCTGCATAAAGAAATGAGTAAATGGCTACTCATCCATGCAGTGTGGGCATTTTACAGTGCACATGTAAACACTCCAAAACTGTGCTTTCAAATACAGTCTTGTTTATCTTTGGCTGATCGACTGATACATACATAGTCCATCACAATACATAATCATCTTTTGGCAATTATTTGACTGGGTAATCACCTGATTTTAGAGAGTACTCCGATCAGTGACTCGGATCCATGCTTGGTTGAATAACACTTTATATGGTAGGAGATTGGTGGAGTGAAAGAACAAGGCAATCGGGGAAATTCTTCTGCAACTATATTAACTGAACGTAATCTTCTCTTAACGCACCATACTGTAAATTTACAGGTTTATTAAAAAAGAAAATCTAATTGCGATTGAAGGAAGATTAAACATTTCAAATAAGTAAACTAATGAATACAGGAATAGTTTAGATGTATATTCATTGTAACTGTTTCAGGTGATTTAAGATGATAGAGAAACAAGTGTAGGAACTTCGGTTTTGCAGAACTCAGATCCCAAAGTGATTTTTCATCCGCATTCGCCCCTTTTTATTTTGTGACACAGATTGTGTATACCTCTCTCCACTCTCTGCCCCCCCCACCCCCACCCCAGAAATAGATAAAAGTAAATAGATATATCTGATACCGACTTCCAAGGGCCATATATGCAGTGAGAGTATGTATTGTGCATGCCAGGAGGCATATATACAGTGAGAGTATGTATGGTGCATGCTAGGAAGCATATATGCAGTGAGAGTAGGTATAGTGCACACCAAAGGGTCTTATATGCAGTGAGAGTATGTATGGTGCATGCCAGGAGGAATATATGCAGTGTGAGTATGTAAAGTGCACACCAAAGGGTCGTATATGCAGTGAGAGTATGTATGGTGAGGTGGCATATATGCAGTGAGAGTGTGTATGGTGCATGCCACGAGGCGTATATGCAGTGAGAGTATGTATGGTGAGGAGGCATATATGCAGTGAGAGTATGTATGGTGAGGAGGCATATATGCAGTGAGAGTATGTATGGTGCATGCTAGGAGGCGTATGCAGTGAGAGTATGTATGGTGAGGAGGCGTATATGCAGTGAGAGTATGTATGGTGAGGAGGCATATATGCAGTGAGAGTATGTATGGTGAGGAGGCATAATATGCAGTGAGAGTATGTATGGTGAGGAGGCATATATGCAGTGAGAGTATGTATGGTGAGGAGGCATATATGCAGTGAGAGTATGTATGGTGAGGAGGCATATATGCAGTGAGAGTATGTATGGTGAGGAGGCATATATGCAGTGAGAGTATGTATGGTGAGGAGGCATATATGCAGTGAGAGTATGTATGGTGAGGAGGCATATATGCAGTGAGAGTATGTATGGTGAGGAGGCATATATGCAGTGAGAGTATGTATGGTGAGGAGGCATATATGCAGTGAGAGTATGTATGGTGTAAGAATCATCGAGTAAACTTGAGGAAGGTGCGCGATATTTCCGATTTGTGGTTATGTCTTGAGAATGACCCAAGCAGTTATCGGACTGTGCCTGCGGAGGAGGCTTTAACAGCAGCAGACGAAGGTTAATGGGAAATGTGTGATGGCATTTGAATACTAAACCACCAGCAGTAATTTGAACTCTGGCTAAAGCTCCTCATTCATGTATACATAGTAAATGGGCTACATGCGACTCGCTGTCAGCCTCAGTGATACGGCGTTAGTTATCACATTAAAGCAATTATTTACAGGTCAAACAGATGTTGTCTAGCAGTGACATCATGAGGGGATAAGATTTACAAGAATAAACTTTGACGAACTATGGGTGAGTTTAAGTCACACTGGCATGCGAAGTGGACATTCTCCTCCTATATATCATTGCATGTGTTCATTGAATAATACGGTTTCCGTAATTCACGGAAATTCTGTTTCGGTAAGAGTAACTGGATCTGCTTATGATCATGCATTATTTTTTCATCACTATTTGTATGCTTAGCAACATTCACGTGAGTATGTTTCATACTAGCGCTAATTATTCTTTCCAATTAATGTATTTCAGTGTGATTGTCCTAACTAGTCAACATACTCCAAGTCTTGTTTGTAATAAGAGATAGATAGATAGATAGATAGATAGAAAGAGAGAGAGAGAGAGAGAGAGAGAGAGAGAGAGAGAGAGAGAGAGAGAGAGAGAGAGAGAGAGAGACTCCAAATAAAAGGATAATGTATAGAAATCTTTATCATGTCAAGCAAATTTATTCATGAAAGTATTGTGAATCCAAGTGGGCCACACTGCTGGCTGCTAGCCTTGTGCACCACGCACAATAATATGTTTCCCATACTTGGCATTACATCATCAAAAATCAAAACAATGCAAAATGTGATAGATAGAGCCTCCTTTTCTAATAATCCATCCAGAGACCTGTATCAATGATAAGCCTGTGTTAGATTCCAAAGTCGACGCCGCTTGTAGACTGGATCCAGTCAATAAAGTTGGCAACGCGGGCATGTCCGTCAGGCCGACTGGATCTACAGCCGCCGGTGAAGCTGATCGCGCCCACTAGGAACCTTCGTCCGTCCTCCAATACCGTCGCTGGTCCTCCAGAGTCACCCTGGGGGAAGAGGAGAGAGAGAGAGAGGTGTCAGTGGGGATGCGAGGGCAAGCATGACACACGAAGTATGACAGCTGAACAACACGAGAGAAATATGACCCCAAGCTGGGTTACCTGAGAAATCAACGACAAGCAGTGGGACAGCTCATGGATTAGTCATTCATGAACGTAAAAGAAAAAACACTTACTGAGCAAACTTTCTTCACATCAGAACCTGAGGTACACAAGACGGTGCTGTCGACTGCTGACCCGTACATTTGCCTGCAACTGTCCGAGGAATATCCAGTGGTGTGAGCGTGTCTCAAGGACGGTGGTGTAGAACCTGGGCAGGAGTTGGCGGTACATTGTGCGAGGGTTAGTAATATTCAGTGGCAACATTTTCTGTGCTAGTGAAAGGGCAAGTTGGGATGAATATTACACCACATATACTGGAGGTCTGATAACACCCAAAATGTAGGCAAAGCTTGTGGTGTTTATTATGGTAAGGAGATGATATACGTCCATATGTTCTATATTCGAAAATCAAAGATACATATCATGTATCGTACGACATCCAATTGATAATGATGTCTGTGCCAATGAAGTCGTCACTGGCCCAGGAGCGTGGAGGTAGGCACACAGGCCCTACAGTGTGAGTGAAAGTCAGGGGCGACAACATCTTTTTCTTAGAATTTTATATAATAGCCTACTTCCGTAATGGATTCTCGTCTGTTCTAATGTGCATCAAAAAAATTTTGAAACATTCAGAAGAGACTGTAATTGAGAGCATTTTGACTTTTTGCTCTGCCTTCTGATGTTTGCAAAAATATTAGAACATGATTGTATGACGTGATATATATTGATCTAACTAGATACACAGTTTTCATAAACACACACTATGTTTAGAAGTTTTCATTCAATATTGTAACTTTCATGTCGAGAGTCTGTTGGCAAAATTCATGAAAAAAAAGTAAGTTAAATTCTTCAAATCCTATACTGATTTCCTCTGTCCCGGCCATCAGCATCTTGATATGTGTTTCATTTTTTCCTCTTACCTGATTCAGTGATGCCCCAGCCGCTGATAATGATGTCTGCGCCAATGAAGTCGTCACTGGCCCAGGAGCGTGGAGGTAGGCACACAGGCCCTACAGTGTGAGTGAAAGTCAGGGACGACGACAACCTGCAAGGTCGCTTTATGTCAACCTCAGCGTATGGCTCCTGTGTCAGTGAGTGAAGTGACCTTCACATGATGGCTTTCCTCGCAGTGTGTGTCTGTGTACTCCAAGTTTTATTTGTATCCCTGATTATTGGCTCTTATTTGTTACCAGTGTCTCTTGTGTGGATGCGCTTCCAGTGTGTCCGCCTAAGCCCAATTTACGTGTTGTGTGGACGAATGCTATCTTCGTCTCACCCTGTAGGAAACCTGAGTGATGTTGGTGGCATGTTTTGGCTGAAGAATGTGAAGCATATCAGTAACATTGAATGTGATACTGACGTACTACATTCAGACTGTGTGGAGTTGGTGATGGATCTGGTCATAATAGCAACAGTATGTCGCATCTCGCAAGAGTGAACGTTTTAGTAACTATCCAAGGTATAAATTTTCTTTGAAAGTAATTGCTTATCTTTAATGATTAGATGAAAGAGAAGTGACGGGTGTGGGGAAATGGATTGAGTTGACACTCATGTAGTGACACGAAATCATAACTTTGGTAAAAACAGGTTATTTCTTTTCAGAGTCTGATGTGTAAACATGATTATTGGAAAATTATTGTCTGTCGTAAAGATAATAAAAAAAAACTGACATGTAGAAGATATACTTTTTTTTTCTACTTGAACCAAGACTTTCCTGACTGGTTCCATGTGGCCTTTCTTGAAAAAAGATATTCCAGGAAGAGGTATTAGTGAAGGTAATTTCAGTATTGCCAAACGTGGGATAAGACTAAACTTCTCTTTCTTCCCATTTAATTCTGTAACTGTCGTTTAGTTCTAGTGCTGATAGCCAGCGAACATTCAAGTCTTACCACTAGTACTCCGAAAGACACTTCCTTACCAGCTGACGAATGTACTGACATACCTGACGAGAGCTATATCATTAGATGGGAATCGGTAGTTCGAGTGAACAAATGGAGGGATGTCACCGCTAACTTTATAGGCACCGTAGGGGTCTTGTTTGACCGACTTTAAGTGGGCACCAACCATGACTGTGATCTTCTTGACTGCAATCACTGATCCACCAGACTTCCTGTGGATATAAAGGAGATACATTGCTATAGGTCGAGAAACTCAGTCCTGCTTTAGTGTTTTTGAAACTAGGGTTAATGAAGTGGATGCAATTTACTGCGGAAAGATATTTCATAGTTTGTGATAAAACCCTTTATGGAAAAGAGAGTGATAGAAAACAAGAAATATATCATGATTGAATAATTTACTGCCATAGTTTTTCTGCCAGTGTAGAGAGCCTATTTCCTTTACATTTGTTTGGGTTATTCTATAAGTAATAGAGGGACTCACTAAGAAGCAGAGAGAGAGAGAGAGAGAGAGAGAGAGAGAGAGAGAGAGAGAGAACTCACTTTGTAACATGCTGAGCCATTAATGACCTAATTGTATGGTGATGGCTTGTCTCATGACACAGTGGGAGTTACACTTCATGACAACAAGAGGTGGTGGTAGTAGTATGTGTCAACTTGGTGACATTAGTAAGCATTAACCAAAGGACGCCATGAGACTCACCTACTGACGCAGTGGGCAGCAGTCAAGATCCACTTCTCGTTGATAATTGAGCCGCCACAGGAGCCTCCCCTTCTATCCGCCCATATCGTGACAGTCCGCACCTACAATACACAATATCAAAGCGCTTTCATCCCAGCCTTTTCTGTCTTTTCTTTTTATCTTATTTTCTTTTCTCCTTGATGAGTCCTCACAATTTCCCTGTCTTCCCTGATTGCTCTATATTTCCTTCACTAATGATATAAGAATACCTTTATCACCTTCATATTTAATCTGACCTGGAAGTCCCACGCTACACAATTAGCTAAGTCACTTTCTAAGAAACAGGGAGCCTCATTTTGATCCCAAAGATTACCTCTGAACAACGCCTCCGACTATAGAAAAGATTAATATGTCGTTGTGCGAAGTGCTGCTCTCACACTACTACATCCTTAAATGGCGAAGGCTGTTTAATCTGCTTACCCTCTCTTACTCTATCACTTTACGACTTACCGTATGAAACTACACAGAGATGTTTCATCACGCCGGACCTTCGAAGTTTTTGAGATACTGTTGCTTAAATTCATTATTCAAATTAACAAAATATGCAAAAACCATCAATCACGATGTTTCTAATCAAAGCCACTTTACAGTTTTCATCAGCCCTTCGAACGGTCGAAGTTGTAATCATTCTCCACTGGCCTCACCTGCCACGGATACTCATTCGGTATAGTCTCTTCTCCATTGACGATCCTGAGGTCCTGCAAACCACAGTCTGGATGTGACAGTGGAAGGCTAACACCATTTACAGCGATATCGGACCTCTTCATGGATGCTGGAGTGTCTGAACTTCCTGAAAGAAATACAGCAACAAGACTGTGAGGGATCAAGTGCTTTTTCTGATACCCACAAGCTCTGAGATCCTATAAAGGTCATCAGTGTAGTATTGGATTATAGAAAGGATATGCGATTTGCTGGTTGTGACAAGTGATTAAGTAATGAGGGATGCTGTGAGGATTGTGGAATGTTGTGAAGGCCTGTGAGCTGTGAGGACTGGGGGACTGTTACAGCAGTTGTGAATTCTATAAGGGTTATGATCTTATCTTTTTTTAAGCAGTTAAGGCTCCGGAAGCCATGTGCGTGATGAATATTTGCGATATGCTTTAAGTGGTCCTGATACATTTAGCTGGTTTGTACAGATTCATAGTTAGATGTTGCATGAATGTCTACAGTTAACACAAAAAACTTTACAAATTGAGAAGAGATTGAATGCCTCACCAGTATTTCTGACGACACATTTGAAGCCTTTGGCGTTCATTCGTCTGTTTGATTTGAACAAGGCTTTAAGTACACCTCCGTCGGTGGTGGTGATCAGTGGGCTGTTACTGGTGTAGCTGCTCAGCATCACCCACAACAACAACAGCAAAAAAGAAGTTCAAAAGAAAAAGAATTAGGAGACTAACTTTAAGACCTCAACTAAAAAAAGGTACATTTGCTGTATATTGATGAATTGATCAGGGTGATTATTAAAGAAATTGTGCCTACAAATGAGTTCAAATTTTAGGTAATCTACGAGCATTGATAGTGATGGATGATACAGTAATCCTGGTTGCATCCTGTGATACAGGTTTGACTAGACTAACCATTGTCTTCAAGTATTATCAAGAGAATGGCTGGAAGATTTATGGAAAAAGGACCAAGTTTTTGGTTATTAGTTCTCATGGAAATGATAAACCATCACTCACTATGCAAGATAGGAAAATAGATTATTGTGAGACATACTTATACCTGGGAGCATGATTGACAGATAATGACAGCATCGATTCTACTCTAAGGTGACATCAACCTCCTTATCAAGAAGTATTCTGTAGATTTAATATATCATTTACTGTAGATACAGAGATACCCATAAATATGAGGTAATGGTTATGGAAGATGCAGAAGCGGTATCCTAGTTCAACCGAAGTGAATCTTTTGATTATCGGCACCTCATACAATGCTATCAACTCGTGAAGCGTTTACTTGGCGTCAGAGTCAATCCCAGTGTATCTCTGTGTCTGGTAAAGCCAAGTGTACCACCCCAGGCAAGGTTTATGTTAGATAAAGAAAAGAAGAATTTTCTTAACATGTAAGATGCAAAAACGTATCATATGGAAGAACCACTTCAAATAGCACGGGAAGTGGTAAAAGCTGTAAGAAATGCACTCAACGGTGATGCTGAGAGTGACCCACTGACACAAACTGTAGAAAGATTTAGAAACCAATGAAATACTGTGAAAAGAATCTGTTAGTTATCGATCAGAAATTAATTCAAAGCATACTACTATTGTCATCTATGAAGAATATATATATATATATATATATATATATATATATATATATATATATATATATATCCGTAGGGATAAGGGAGAAAGAATACTTCTCACGTATTCCCTGCGTGTCGGAGAAGGCGACTAAATGGGGAGGGAGCGGGTGGCTGGAAATCCTCCTCTCTCGTTTTAAATTTTCCAAAAGAAGGAACAGAGAAGGGGGCCAAGTGAGGATATTTCCTCAAAGGCTCAGTCTTCTTTTCTTAATGCTAACTCGCTAACGCGGGAAATGGCGAACAGTATAGACTATGTATATATATATATATATATATATATATATATATATATATATATATATATATATATATATATATATATATATATATATATATATATATATATTGATCTATGTATTCATATATTCTTATTTATCATACTTAATCGCCGTCTCCCATGTCAGCGAGGTAGCGCAAGGAAACAGACGAGCAATGGCCCAATCCACCCACATACACATGTATATACATAAACGTCTATACACGCACATATACATACATATACATACTCAGACATATACATATATAAACATGTATACATTCATACTTGCTTCCTTCACCCATTCCTGTCGCCACCCTCGCCACACACAAAATAGCCTCTCCCCCCCCCCCCCCCTTCCCTCCAGCGAGGTACCGCTAGGAAAAGACAACAAAGGCCTCATTCGTTCACACTCAATCTTTAGCTGTCATGTGTAATGCACCGATATCACAGCTTTCTTTCCACATCCAGGCCCAAGAGACCTTTCCATGGTTTACCCTAGACGCTTCACATGCCCAGGTTCAATCCATTAACAGCACGTCCACCCCGGTATACCACATCGTTCCAACTCACTCTGTTCCTTGCACGCCTTTCACCCTCGTGTATGTTCAGGCCCCGATCGCTCAAAATCTTTTTCACTTCATCCTTGCACTTCCAATTTGGTCTCCTTTTTCTCCTTTTTCCCTCCACCTCTGACACGTATATCCTCTTTGTCAGTCTTTCCTCACTCATTCTCTCCAGGTGTCCAAACCATTTCAACACACCCTCTTCTGCTCTCTCAGTCACACTCTTTTTATTACCACACATCTCTCTTACCCTTTCATTACTCACTCGATCAAACCACCTCACACCACATGTTGTCCTCAAACATTTCATTTCCAACACATCCACCCTTGTCCGCACAACCCTGTCTATGGCCCATGCCTCGCAACCATATAACATTGTTGGAACCACAATTCCTTCAAACATACCCATTTTTGCTCTCCGAGATAACGTTCTTGCCTTCCACACATTCTTCAACGCTCCCACAACCTTCGCCCCCTCCCCCACCCTGTGACTCACTTCCACTTCCATGGTTCCATCCGCTGCCAAGTCCACTCCCAGATATTTAAAACACTTCACTTCCTCCAGTTTTTCTCCATTCAAGCTTACCTCCCAGTTAACTTGTCCCTCAACCCTACTGAACCTAATAACCTTGCTCTTATTCACATTTAATCTCAGCTTTCTTCTTTCACACACTTTACCAAACTCAGTCACCAACTTCTGCAGTTTCTCACATGAATCAGCCACCAGCGATGTATCATCAGCGTACAGCAACTGACTCACCTCCCAAGCACTCTTATCCACAACAGACTTCATACTTGCCCCTCTCTCCAAAACTCTTGAATTTACCTCCTTAAGCACCCCAACAATAAACAAAGTAAACAACCATGGAGACATCACGCACCCCTGCCGCAAACCGACATTTACTGGGAACGAATCACTTTCCTCTCTTCTTACTCGTACACATGCCTTACATCCATGATAAAAAAAATTTCACCGCTTCTGGCAGCTTACCTCCCAAACCATATACTCTTAAAACCTTCTACAAAGCATCTCTATTAACTCTATCATATGCTATCTCCCGATCCATGAATGCTTCATACAAATCCATCTGTTTCTCTAAGTATTTCTCACATACATTCTTCAAAGTAAATACCTGATCCACACATCCTCTACCACTTCTGCTCTTCCCCAGTCTGATGCTCTTTACATGCCTTTACCCTCTCAATCAATACCCTCCCATATAATTTTCCAGGAATACTCAACAAACTTATGTCTCTGTAATTTGAGCACTCACCTTTATCCCCTTTGCCTTTGTACAATGGCACTATACATGCATTCTGTCAATCCTCAGGCACTTCACCATAATCCATACATACACTAAATATCCTTAACAACCAATCAACAGCACAGTCACCCCATTTTTCAATAAATCCCACTACAATGCCATCCAAACCTGCTGCCTTGCCGGCTTTCATCTTCCGCAAAGCTTTCACTACCTCTTCTCTGTTTATCAAAGCATCCTCTCTGGCCCTCTCACTTCGCTCACCACCCCGACCAAAACACCCTAAGTCTGCCATCTATCATCAAACACATTCAACAAACATTCAAATTACTCACTCCATCCCCTTGTCACTTCACCACTACTTGTTATTACCTCTCCTTTTGCCCCCTTCACCGATGTTCCCATTTGTTCTCTTGTCTTACGAAATCTATTTACCTCCTTCCAAATCAAATATTTTCCCTAAGATTTAACGATACTCTCTCACCCCAACTCTCATTTGCCCGTTTTTTCACCTCTTGCACCTTTCTCTTGACCTCCTGCCTCTTTCTTTTATACATCTCTCAGTCATTTGCACTATTTCCCTGCAAAAATCGTCCAAACGCCTCTCTCTTCTCATTCACTAACAGTCTTATCCCTTCATCCCACCACTCGCTACCTTTTTTAATGTGCCCACCTCCCGCCTTTCTCATGCCACATGCATCTTTTGCGCAAGCCATCACTGCTTCCCTAGATACATCCCATCCCCCCCCCCCCACTCCCCTTACGTCATTTACTCTCACCTTTTGCCATTCTGCACTCAATCTCTCCTGTTACTTCCTCACACAAGTCTCCTTTCCAAGCTCACTTACTCTCACCACTCTCTTCACCTCAACATACTCTCTTCCTTTCTAGAAACCTCTAAAACTCTTCACCTTCGTCTCCACAAGATAGTGATCAGACATCCCTCCAGCTGACCCTCTCAGCACAATAACATCCAAAAGTCTCTCTTTTATAAACCTATCAATTAACACGTAATCCAATAACGCCCTCCGGCCATCTCTCCTACTCACATACGTATACTTATGTACATCTCTCTTTTTAAACTAGGTATTCCTAATCATCAGTCCTTTTTCAGCACACAAATCCACAAGCTCTTCACCATTTCCATTTACAACACTGAACACCCCATGTACACCAATTATTCCCTCAACTGCCACATTATTCACCTTTGCATTCAAATCACCCATCACTATAACCCGGTCTCGTGCATGAAAGCTGCTAACACACTCACTCAGCTGCTCCCAGAGCACTTAGTAATCCAAAAACATTTCGTAATCCGGTGTTAGTTACATCTTGTGGGTACAGTAAATTTGGGAAGACAGAAAAGATGCCTTGTCACGTAGATGAAGAATCAGGCTATCTAGACTTTTCTTTTGGCTTCTTTCTCTCTCATTCTCTCGCCTTACTTCCAGTCCACAGACACAGTGACCTACGGCAGGCAAGTCTGTCAGACACTGAAGGAAGAACGTACCTTGCATAACCCGAGCCATCATTGTCGATCCTGAAGGAGTCGTCGCTACCATCCAGTTGGAAGTCACTGCACGTCAGCTCCAGCTCCTCTTTGTCTCCAGCAGCCTGTGTGGTACAAACACACACACATACATACATACATACGCGTACTGTAGTCTGTAGTTTATAAGCATTCTACGTTTAGCTTTGCATACAAGGCTGGACTAAATGCACCAGAAAACATAATGTTCCCTCTCTGTCTTTTTTTGAAATGCCAAGGCGTTGCATCTGTTGGCCTCTTAACTAGTCTTGTTGTCAATAAGGCTGTTGAATTATGTTGCATGTATTTGATTCATACCTGAAAAGTCCAGGAGCTCTCGAACTTTGATGCGTAAGCACGAGGATCACTGGGAGAAGCGAAGGTGATGCACTGACCAGAGGAGAGGGTATAGATACCACTCATGACTGGCCACTCCTGATCTGGACCTGGTGGTGGAGGTGGTGGTGTTAGGGATACATGGTAGGACATGGGAAGGACAGTTAATAGAAGACCTGATGGTTCATGACGAGGTTATCAGCACGTCACCCCCTGTATGCCACATAATTCCAGTTTTCTCCATCCTAAGCATGCCTCTCACACCCATGCATCTTCAGATCCCGATAACTGGATATTTCTTTAGATATATCCTTCCATCTTTACGGTCTCCCTCCTTCCAACTGCTGTTTCAATTTCTGACATTCATGTCCTTTTTCCTTCTTTTGCATTAAGCGCTCATGACCTGCACCCATACAACACTGTTAAGACTGGTATACCATTAAACATGCCTATCCTTGCTCGTAGATACAATGACTTCTTATCCAAACACTCCTCGGTGCACTTAAGACCTTTGTCTGATCACCCCTCCTCCCCATGGTTCATTTCAGCTCTAGTGGCAACATCGACTGTCATATACACTCTCATGTATCTAAAGCATTCCACTCCTTCCAGGTTCATCCTATGCAAACTCATATTCAAAACAACCCGTTTCTCCCCCACACCACCCGCCACCACACCCCCCTACCGCTATACCTTATCACCTTCCTGATATTTGCATGAACCCTTAACTTTCTCTTTCCAAACTCCCAAAAATGGATACCAGTATCTTCAGTTTCTCTGTCGAGTCAGCCACCAGAACCGTGTCATCTGAAAACAGCAAATGGCTTATCTCAAGACACCCTCCTCCATCACCCTAGCATCCCATTGACTCGCTCCTCTCTCCTAGACCCCGGCCTCTACCACCTTGCTATTTCATCCTTAAACATCCTGTCACGTCACACACCTTTGACGCAGACCCACCTTCACAACTCGTCCTTCCTACCTACTGGCTCACACACACCTTACATTTCCTATAGAAATTCCTCTCTTCGTCTGGCACTATTCATACTACACCATTATTTCGTAGCACCTTCTACAAGACACCTTCCGAGGTATGTTTGATCGTATTCCCAGCAGCCACTGAGTTACACTGTGACATTCTTGAAAATGCACAATGTTAATGACATTGTGCATTTTCAAGAATGTCACAGTGTGCACATACGAGAAAACCAGTGAGTTAAGATAAAGATTAGGCAATTTATTCACAAAAACGTAAAATGATGATCAAGACTGACATCACTTGAGAATTGCTTAGTTAGTCACGATAGGTATGTTCATCGCATGGTAACTCACATGTATTTCTAGTCGTAGCCATAGCGTCTGACACTACATCGACGCCCTCGGGGATCATGGGGCTGAATGCCACACTCTCTTCTTGTAAGACGTCCTCAGGGATCATGGGGGTGACGTCCCTCTCCTCTTCAAACATGTCACGGTACAAGGGGTCGGAGAGGTCCAGGTCGAAGAAAAGCTCATCGCCTTCAGGGAAGGACGGGATTGGTTGATGGAAGGTGGCGCTCTCCCCTGCTGCTAACAGGGACACCAACAACACCGACACGAGTCTCCCACCACCCATCATACTCGTTCTGGGGTCACAGTGAAGACATCAACAGTTAACACTATACTTTGGATGGAACTATTGTCATTATTTTCACACACACACACACACACACACACACACACACACACACACACACACACACACACAGAGTACATTTACAGCATACAGTGCTCGGAAACAGTATGGCCCAGTATTCTTTATACCGAAAAATACAAAGGAACTCAAACAGCAGCAGACCACCGAGGCTGTTTGTGATAGTGGGAGGATTAGAAATCATTGATTACTTTGGTAAGAGTATAGATACTTACATAGTAAAAGAATATAAACTTTTCATATAGCTGAGGAGGCGCAAATAATATCAGTCGTGAATTAGAAGCGAAATATTTATCCGGTCTGTGCTTAACCATATCCGTGGTACTACTTTCAACCACACCAATTGGTAAATCATACCCTATGTCAACAACCCTGTTAAAGAATAAGTGCCTTCGAAGCCTCATCCGAGGTGAGACGGTTATCCACGAGTTTTTAATCATTAAAGATCGAGATAATTTTCAATGTCTGTATCAAATCACTCGTGAACTTTCTCTTTTTTAAACTAAATTGATTTTAAGTCGTTCAGTCGGCTTTCTTAGGATGTGTTTCTTAGTCCGGGATTATCTTGGTAGCTCGTCTCAGTACTCTTCCCATTTTCCTCTTGGTCTTTCGTCAAGTAAGGTGACCAAAACTGAACACTGTAAAGAGTGAGGATGAATTTCCTGGAATTAAATTTGATAGTCCTACCTATAGATCCAATTCTGTTTGTTAAACTCTCTGTACAGTGTTTCTTGGGTTAAGTTCAACAGAGATTATTACACCTAAGTCTTTTACTCATCTACCTTTTGCAGTTCAACAGAATTCATACTGTTGGGTGCCTTTTCATTATTTACTATCGACATGTAAAACTTTGCGCTTATCGACATCAAAATTTGTTTGCCACCTGTGAGCCCAGTACATCTGTTTGTTTATGTTCCTTTAAAGCTGTAGATGTTTATTTTCTCTTGTAGATCTATTTCCCAAATTTAGTATCGTCTGCAAATTTCAATAACTTACGGTGTAGCTCATTATCAATATCATTAATAAACACGAGAAAGCGAACCGGTCTTCCGAGTTATCCATGTAATACATCACCTGTTATATTTAGCTATTTTGAGGCTTGACCATTGAATCATAACTCTTCGTTTACCAGACTTCCTCACCACTGATATACAACCCCATCTGTACCATGTGACTTAACTTTGATGTGGAACATTTCCAAAAAGAAAAGAAATCAGTCAGTTTATTCCGACATAAACGGATTCGTCGAAAACCATGAAGAGAGTCATACATCACCGGATGGTCCTCTAAATGGCTTACAGTCTTATCACGAACGACGGTTTCCATAAGTTTACCAACTTGAGAAAGCTAATTGGGCGATAACTTCCGGGCAGTGATTTATTGCCTTTTTGGAAAATGTTTTTTTTATATTAACAAGCCTCCATTCCTCTAGAACTTTCCGAAGGGCAAGTGACAATGAAGGGAGCAGCCGGGAGCTTAACTATTTCATTTTCGCCGCTTTTATTATCTTCGGATGTAACTTATGTTGGCCTGTTTTTTTCTTTTTTTTTTATCTATTTCTATCCCATACAGTGCTGATATAATATTTTCATCTCCTATATCCATATGTTGCAAAGTGATTTCCTATCTTAGATTTGGAACTGGATTCGGGTATGAGCTGTATCTTCACTTCTAAATACAGAAGCGAAAAAATCATTTAAAATCTGCCACTTCTTCGTTGTCGTGAACCAAAACATTTTCAGTTACTAAAGGACGAATTGACTGGCTAATGACTCTCTTGCATCTAATGTTTCCATAAAACTCCTTCTGGTCTTTAGCAATTTCCAGCAATATTCGCCTCATACTGACGTTCACTTTGACATAGAAGTCTGTTAGTTTCTCATGGCAGACTTACATAATTTGCTCAATCATTTTGATTATTAGTCTCCTTGAGATCTTTGTGCTGCTTTCTTGGACAACAGACACTTCCTGGTATCATAATCCATCATTCTGTCTTAGCACTAAAGAGAGAAAATGCTATTTAGCCTTGGCACAAGTGTTCCTTCTACTGCTTTGAACGTTCTACGTAAGATCCCCAAAGTTACATTCATAACGCTTTCATTAATCACATCCCACGTTTGCCTGTCGAGATCAATGTGAAGATCTTTAGAATTTGCGAAGTGAAGATCTTAAGAATATGCAATTCTGAAATTTGGTCTATCTTCGCATCTCTCATGTTGATCAGTATTATAAGCAGTGTTGAAAATCAGCTCAAAGATAACTTGCCACGGATCACTTGTTCCTAACTTTTCTCTGATTCGACCAGTGTTATCCTCATTTGTAGTGATAAATCTCATGTGTTCTTGTCGTGAACAAGTTTATCATTTAAGTGTATTTAAAGCACTATAAAGCAGATTTAAGTAAAGTCTACGCCCAGAGATACTGTGAAGGTATTCTCCCCCACTTGTATATAAAGGAAAATATTGCACTCATAATTTGCGAACCATACCGCTCTCAGTTTTTGTTTTTGACATCATTTCGTAATCGTTAAGATATGTTTTATATTCCTGTTAGTGCACACACGTGGTATAGGCTACCATAGGTAGTCTTATTTGTCAGTGGGTAAAATGTAAAATAGGTGTACTGTATCGTCACACCACTAACTTCACCATGGATGGTTTTTTTGACTGATTCCACAGCTCATAAGAGTGATTATATTCTGATATATTCATTTTTCTCTTCATAGTTTTGTGGTTGCTAAGGAAACATTTTATATCTCAGAGAAGTAATTTTACCAAAATTAAGATTTTCATTTCTATCAGTACTTGCCACTAATGACGTCTCAGTTCCAAATCCACTTGATTCTACTTTAACTCTGTTTGCAGTGTTTATCCTCCACTCTGGTGTCCCTACTCTTGTCTTGCTACATTCCTAACCATCTCGAAAAATGATTCCAGTTAACTACCGTAGTCTATGGACTGCCGGTTGTCAATATAATGATAACCTTTTGGGTTCCTCTTATGTCATTAAACATCGCGTTTCGAAGCCTGCGACCTTCCACTGTTAACCTCTTCCTTAAACTAAATCAAACTTCCTGATAGTTTTTCATCTCTATATTCAGTTTACTAGAAAAAATCATCGAAGAAATGAGATCTGAGTGAGCCATCTGGGTTGGCTTCTAACTAGCGAATGCTTCCCTGGCATTACCAATACCACGTAGTCAAGTCAGAGTTCTACTTAGAATGACCGGAACTCTCCTCGCACATGAGTTCTTTTTTTTCTGTTTTTAGAAAGATTTCTCCTCCCTACATATCCTCTATAACATCAGTGACATAGAAACGGTTAAAATGCCTCATAGAACGTTCCTAACACACTGTAGGATAACGTTCTCCGTAACAGAAGTAGATTGCCCTACGTTTCAGCGTGTGCTTATAGATACCTTGTGTGGTAGAGTGGGTGCGCAGCTTGGCAACAGCAGTAGTAGGGCTAGACGTTCCTCCAGCGGCCACCAAGTGGAAGGGAATGGTGAGTCAGGGATCCTGGCCTCTGGTTTTATAGCTGACACTCCCGTGAGTTGTGTCCTTATTTGGTAAAATGGGCCAACGTGGCAGGGAAAGGTAGCCGGTCAGATACACAGGTGTCGGCTCGAGTTATGGCTGTTGGGCTGACAGACATTAACGAATGAACCTTTGACTCAGAGGCTTAATGAATCACGCAGAAGCCACTGAGTAACCAAGTAACCACTCAGCGGAGCGCGTAAACCATCCCACCCTGAAAGAGGTATGGAGGAGTCGTATAATCAAAAGCCAATTACGGTCCACCGCCCCATTAGCGCTATAGAAATTCGGATGATTAGGGGTAATCCTTATGTAAATACTCCTTTACGCCAATGTCACTAAACTCGGAGACTGAAAAGATCGTGGCATCTGTCTCCAATTATTCATGATTAGGCAAGGGAGGCTAGAACTAACTTCAAAATATCACGTCCTCGAAAAGATAAACTCGTAAATGACTATGTGGTTACAATTTTGCCAGGTAATATCAGAGGGCCAGGAAAAGTACCCTGAGGGTGATGGTCATCGTCGTTATCACTGAACATCACATCTCATCATCAGAAATTTACTTTCGTAGCATGTTTGATGAACTTTATAATTCTTACGTCAGGGTAGAAAACGAAAATACCAGAATCGTTCCTGTCAGCTTTATCATTCGATCTTTCTCATCACCAGTGTGGATGAAGCAACGCCAGTAAAAGTGAGTGTGTGAGAGAGAGAGAGAGAGAGAGAGAGAGAGAGAGAGAGAGAGAGAGAGAGAGAGAGAGAGAGAGAGAGAGACAGAGAGAGAGAGAGGTGTGTTAGGAAGAGTAGCATGTGTGAGCTGAAGGGGATGTGCTCAAATGCTTGGAGCATATCATGGAGAGAATGAGTGAGGAGAGGATGACTAATGGAACATGCATATGGAAGGAACAGAGAAAATAAGGGAACTGAGACGGTGGTAGAAGCACTGACTGAAAAATGCTCTGAATGATCGCAGCCTGAACATGCAGGAAAGTGAGAGGCGTGCATGGGACAGAACAAATTGGAGTGGTTTGGTGACCAGTGGGTGACATGTCAGAGAGATGAACCAGAAATATAAACGCTAACAGGAGAAACCACTGAAAGGTCTGTGGGGGCTTAGCTGTAGACAGGAGATCTCTGGTTACGTAACATTATACATGACAGCTAGAGAGGAGATGTTAACAAATGAAACCGGTCTTTGTCTGCTCATATCACTGCCTCGCTGTTTGGGAAAATGTATGAGAGAAATACCTGGCAAAACCGATGGATTTCTTTGTAGCATTTATGGATCTGGAAAAGGCATATGATAGGATTGATAGAGATGCTTTGTGGAAGGTTTTAAGAGTATATGGTGTGGGAGGTAAGTTGCTAGAAGCAGTGAAAAGTTTTTATCAAGGATGTAAAGCATGTGTACTAGTAGGAAGAGAGGAGAGTGATTGGTTCCCATTGAATGTCGGTTTGCGGCAGGGGTGCGTGATGTCCCCATGGTCGTTTAATTTGTTTATGGATGGGGTGCTTAGGGAGGTGAATGCAAGAGTTTTGGAGAGAGGGGCAAGTATGCAGTCTGTTGTGGATGGAAGGGCTTGGGAAGTGAGTCAGTTTTTGTTCGCTGATGATACAGCGCTGGTGGCTGTTTCGGGTGAGAAACTGCAGAGGTTGGTGACTGAGTCTGATAAAGTGTGTGAAAGGAAAAGTTGAGAGTAAATGTGAATAAGAGTAAGGTTATCAGGTTTAGTAGGGTTGAGGGAAAAGTTAATTGGGAGGTAAGTTTGAGTGGAGAAAAACTGAAGGAAGTGAAGTGTTTTATATATCTGGGAGTGGATTTAGCAGCGGATGGAACCATGGAAGCGGAAGTGAGTCACAGGGTTTGGGAGAGGGCGAAGGTTCCGGGAGCGTTGAAGAATGTGTGGAGGGCGAGAACATTATCTCGATGAGCAAAAATGGATATGTTTGAAGAAATAGTGGTTCCAACAATGTTGTATGGTTCCGAGGCATAGGCTATAGATAGGGTTGTACGGAGGAGGGTGGATGTGTTAGAAATGAAATGTTTGAGGACAATATGTTGTATGAAGTGGTTTGATCGAGTAAGTAATGAAAGGATAAGAGAGATGTGTGGTAATGAAAAGAGTGTGGTAGAGAGAACAGAAGAGGAGGTGTTAAAATTGTTTGGACACATGGAGAGAATGAGTGAAGAAAGATTGACAAAGAGGATATATGTGTCAGAGGTGGAGCGAAGAAGGGGAAGCGGGAGACCAAATTAGAGGTGAAAGGATGGAGTGAAAAAGATTTTGAAAGATCGGGGCTTGAACATACAGGAGGGTGAAAGGCATGCAAGGAATAGAGTGAATTGGAACGATGTGGTATACTGTGGTCGACGTGCTGTCAATGGACTGAACCAGGGCATGTGAAGCGTCTTGGGTAAACCATGGACATGGCCGTGGTGCCTGGATGTGGAAAGAGAGCTGTGGTTTCGGTGCATTATACACAGCAGCTAGAGATTAAGCGTGAGCGAATGTGGCCCATTTTTGTCTTTTCCTTGCTCTTCCTCGATGACGCGGGAAACAGCGGTTAAGCATAATGAAATATAATGATACAGCGCTGGTGGCTGATTCATGTGAGAAACTGCAGAAGCTGGTGACTGAGTTTGGTAAAGTGTGTGGAAGAAGAAAGTTGAGAGTAAATGTGAATAAGAGCAAGGTTATTAGGTACAGTAGGGGTGAGGGTCAAGTCAATTGGGAGGTGAGTTTGAATGGAGAAAAACTGGAGGAAGTGAAGTGTTTTAGATATCTGGGAGTGGATCTGTCAGCGGATGGAACCATGGAAGCGGAAGTGGATCATAGGGTGGGGGAGGGGGCGAAAATTTTGGGAGCCTTGAAAAATGTGTGGAAGTCGAGAACATTATCTCGGAAAGCAAAAATGGGTATGTTTGAGGGAATAGTGGTTCCAACAATGTTGTATGGTTGCGAGGCGTGGGCTATGGATAGAGATGTGCGCAGGAGGATGGATGTGCTGGAAATGAGATGTTTGAGGACAATGTGTGGTGTGAGGTGGTTTGATCGAGTAAGTAACGTAAGGGTAAGAGAGATGTGTGGAAATAAAAAGAGCGTGGTTGAGAGAGCAGAAGAGGGTGTTTTGAAATGGTTTGGGCACATGGAGAGAATGAGTGAGGAGAGATTGACCAAGAGGATATATGTGTCGGAGGTGGAGGGAACGAGGAGAAGAGGGAGACCAAATTGGAGGTGGAAAGATGGAGTGAAAAAGATTTTGTGTGATCGGGGCCTGAACATGCAGGAGGGTGAAAGGAGGGCAAGAAATAGAGTGAATTGGAGTCATGTGGTATACAGGGGTTGACGTGCTGTCAGTGGATTGAAGCAAGGCATGTGAAGCGTCTGGGGTAAACCATGGAAAGCTGTGTAGGTATGTATATTTGCGTGTGTGGACGTGTGTATGTACATGTGTATGGGGGGGGGGGGGGTTGGGCCATTTCTTTCGTCTGTTTCCTTGCGCTACCTCGCAAACGCGGGAGACAGCGACAAAGTATAAAAAAAAAAAAAAAAAAATATATATATATATATATATATATATATATATATATATATATATATATATATATATATATATATATATATATATGTATGTATGTATATATATTATGTATATATATATATATATATATATATATATATTGAGGGTTTGTTGAATGTGTTTGATGATAGAGTGGCAGATATTGGTGTTTTGGTCGAGGTGGTGTGCAAAGTGTGCGACCAAACCATTACAATACACCCTTTTCTGCTCTCTCAACCACACTTTTTTTATTACCACACATCTCTCTTACCCTTTCATTACTTACTCGATCAAACCACCTCGCACCACATATTGCCCTCAAACATTTCATTTCCAACACATCTACCCTCCTCCTCACAAACCTATCTATTATAGCCCATGCCTCCAACCATATATCATTATTGGAACTACTATTCCTTCAAACATACCCATCTTTGCTCTCACGAGATAACGTTCTCGCCTTCCACACATTCTTTAAAGCTCCCAGAACCTTCGCCCCCTCCCCCACCCTGTGGCTCACTTCCACTCCCATGATTCCCTCCGCCGCTAAATCCACTCCCAGATATCTAAAACACATCACTTTCTCCAGTTTTGCTCCATTCACACTTACCGCCCAATTGACTTGTCCTTCACCCCTACTGAACTTGATAACGTTGCTCGTATTCACGTTTACTCTCAGCTTTCTTCTTTCACACACATTACCAAACTCAGTCACCAGCTTCTGCAGTTTTTTACCCGAATCAGCCACCAGCGTTGTATCATCAGCTAACAACAACTCACTTCCCAAGCTCTCTCATCCACAACAGATTGCATACTTGCCACTCTCTCCAAAAGTCTTGCATTCTCCACCCTAACAACCCCATCCATAAACAAATTAAACAACCATGGAGACATCAAGCACCCCTGCCGAAAACCGTAATTCACTGGGAACCAATCACTTTCCTCTCTTCTTACTCGTACATTTGCCTTACATCGTTGATAAAAACTTTTCACTGCTTCAAGCAACTTAACTCCCACACCACATACTCTTAATACCTTCCACAAAGCATCTCTATCAACTCTATCGTATGACTTCTCTAGATCCATAGATGCTACATACAAATCCATCTGTTTTTCAAAGTATTTCTCACATACATTCTTCAAAGCAAACACCTGATCCACACATCCTCTACCACTTCTGAAACCACCCTGCTCTTCCCCACTCTGATGATCTGTACATGCCTGTACCCTCTTAATGAGTACTCTCCCATATAATTTCCCAGGAATACTCAACGAACTTATACCTCTGTAATTCGAACACTCAGTTTTATCCCCTTTGCCTTTGTACAGTGGCACTATGCATGCATTCCGCTAATCCTCAGGCACTTCACCGTGAACCATACATACATTGAGTATCCTTACCAACCAGTCAACAACACAGTCACCCTCTTTTTTGATAAACGCCACTGAAATACCATCCAAACCCGCCGCCTTGCCGGCTTTCATCTTCCGCAAAGCTTTCACTACTTCTCTGTTTACCAAACCATTCTCCTTGGCCCTTTCACTTCGCACACCACCTCGAACAAAACACCCTCTATCATCACACATAGTCAACAAACCTTCAAAATACTTACTCCAACGCCTTCTCATTTCACCACTACTTGTTATTACCTCCTTATTAGCCCCCTTCACCGATGTTCCCATTTGTTCTCTTGTCTTACGCACTTTATTTGCCTCCATCCCAAACATCTTTTTATTCGCCCTGAAATTCATGATATTCTCTCACCTCAACTCTCATCTGCCCTCTTTTTCACCTCTTGCACCATTCTCTTGACCTTCTGCCTTTTTCTGTTATACATCTTCCAGTCACTTGCACTACTTCCCTGCAAAAATCATCCAAACGCCTCTCTCTTCTCTTTCACTAACAAATTACTTCTTCATGCCACCACTCACTACCTTTTCTAATCTGCCAACCTCCCACCTTTCTCATGCCACAGGCATCTTTTGCACAAGCCATCACTGCTTCCCTAAATACATCTCATTCCTCCCCCACTCCCCTTACGTCATTTGCTCTCACCTTTTTTCCATTCTGCACTCAGTCTTTCCTGTATTTCCTCACACAAGTCTCCTTTCCAAGGTCACTTACTCTCACCACTGTCTTCATCCTAACTTTCTCTCTTCTTTTCTGAAAACCTCTAGAAATCTTCAGTTTCGCCTCTACAAGATAATGATCAGACATCCCTCCAGTTACCCCTCTCAGCACATTAACATCGAAAAGTCTCTCCACGCGCCTATCAATTAACGCGTAATCCAATAACGCTCTCTGGCGATATATATATATATATATATATATATATATATATATATATATATATATATATATATATATATATATATATATATATGATTTTTATTATTATCATAGTGCTTGATCGCTGCTACGTTAGTAAGGTAGCACTAGGAAACAGACGGAGAAAGACCCATCCACTTATATACACACGTATGTATTTCAGAAAATAGCCGCTCTTATTCGGTATATAAATTTCAGAAGGTGGATATTGAATTTTCAGTAGAAAATCAAAAGTTGCGAATCTTATTTCAACAATGATTTGTATATCTAGACAGTATGCACATGATTTGAATTTGGTTGAATGAATTTTTTGTTCAAAATCCACCACGAAAATAATAATCTTAAGATAAATCGTTTTTCTCTTGCAGTTTTATAGCGATTTTTGTGTCATAATATTTTCGCACAGTCCGTAAGAACACATTGTCTTTCATTCACAGTCCTTTATTGTTCTGGTGTACTGTCTCACCCCCGGTCTACTGGTTACCTGATTGGCATATTCCTTCCATAACATTCCTCTCATATATAGCAGCTCCACACGCATCACTCCGTCCTATTAAGTCCTCTCTACAAACTAACCTCTCTTTATACCCTGATTGCTTAATACCTCCCTCGTTCTCTTCCCATCACCCTCAGATTTCTAAAGATTCCCCGCCCTTGCCTTCAGTTTAATGACAAATCCGTTATTAAATTTCCATGTTTCACCTCGGTGCGTCGGTACAATCTGTCCCACAGTCTCTCCGGCAAAGGACGCCGTTGCTGTGAGCATGCATCGATATATCAATTTCTTCAGAACTTAGGCAATTTGCATACATTTAGATAGTCTCTCAGATATCCCAACTTCCTCTCCACTATCTTTTCTGAAGCGTATTTTCTAAGCATCTTTAAGGATCCATCGCTGTTTCTCTTATACCTTCAGCCGTGCTTCTCATTTGAACCGTCCTTTTGATAAGCCACTCATACATAACCTCAATCCTTGCTCTTTTCATTTCAACATAACCATCTACACTTCGGTTGTGTATAAAACGAAGATACCATCTTGCTTGAATAACAAGTGAATCACTTCTAATTTCCTTACACGCAACGGCGCGATACCCAGGTACGAAGAGACGAGTCCTGAGGGCGAGAATACATCCTTGGGGTAAGTTGCAGTGATCTTTGACCAAGAATTTGTAGGTTTTCTTTAGGGCCAGGCTATCATATCCATGGGTCGTACGGTTGTGCTGATGGGTCATACCTTCGCGTCAAAGGGCGAGGCTGTATCACTGGGAGGATATTTTTGCCGAAGAACTTCTCTAAAAGGGAGTTTGCATATTCCTTTTAGGTCATCAGATATTATTACAACCAGTTCTTTTTCCTCATTTACCCTCAGCAGTTCAACAAAATTCCTGGGAGTAATGAAGCCTTGGGGTCCAGGAGCCTCTATAATGATCCTGGGTAACATTAGGACTCTTTAATGAAAATTGATCCTGAGGTGAATATATATATATATATATATATATATATATATATATATATATATATATATATATATATATATATATATATATATATATATATATATATCCCTGGGGGTAGGGGAGAAAGAATACTTCCCACCTATTCCCTGCGTGTCGTGGAAGGCGACTAAAAGGGGAGGGAGCGAGTGGCTGGAAATCCTCCCCTCTCTTTTTTTTTTTAATAATTTTCCAAAAGAAGGAACAGAGAAGGGGGCCAGGTGTGGTAGAAGTTGGCAGACATACAGATAATTCAGAGAGAAAAACCAGCAAACTGTCGGTGTGACTAAGGAGGTGCAAATAATACAGGTCTTGGGCATGAGGTGAAATGTTTATTAAGTCTGTTCTTAAACGCATCTATGATACCGTTTTCACCCATTTTCGTTAGCAAATCATCTCATCGGTTGTTAACAATCCTATTGAAGAAACCGTACTTCAAAGTATGACTTTGCCCACGATTTTTTTTTTTATTCATTACTACCATTGAAATCAGATGAATCAAATCTTAGGAGCTTCTTAGATGATGTTTATCTAAGCCTTTGATTATTTTGAATACTTGCATCAGATCAACTCTGAATATTCTTTTTTTCTAAGCTAGATAGATTAAAGTCGTTTCGTTGGCTCTCATAAGATATGTTTTTCAGTCTGGGAATCATCTTGGTAGCTCGATGTCGTACTCTCTCAATTCTGTTTGTCTTTTTTCAGTTAGGTTCACAAAAATTAGACACAGTGTTCTAGACGGTGACGAACCAATGAATTGTAAAGAGAAAGGTTGATATTCTCAGACTTTACTTCGGAAACCCTCCCTATGAATTCAAGAATCTTGTTCGGTCATTTCACCTCTTCTAAGCACTGCTGCCTTGGTTTTAGGTCATCAGATATTATTACAACCAGTTTTTTTCCTCATTTACCCTCAGCAGTTCAACAAAATTCATGCTAAAGCATATCTTTCCGTTTTAACTACCGATATGTAAAACTTTTTTCACTTGTCGATATCAAGATCTATATGCCACTTATAAGTCATAGCCATCAGTTTGGACACGTCAGTTTGAAATTGTAGACCTTCAGGTTCATCTGTAAATTCATTTCCCAGCGCAGTATCATCTGTGAGTTTTGGTATCTGACAATGCAGCCCATTATCAATATCATGAACATATATGAGCAAGAGAACCGGTCCCAAGACTGATCCTTGTAGTACGCCAGTTGTTACTTCAAACCAGCCTGAGAACTAACCACTCATTACAACTCTTTGATTACAACCAGTTAATAGACTTTTTCATCCGCCACAGTATAACCCCATCAGTAACATGTAACTTAATTTTAGCAAATAGCTTTTAATGCGAAACCTTATTGAATGCTGTTTAAAAATCTAAATAGATGACAACAACGGCTTTCTGTACATCATTTCTTTTCACCACACCATCAAAGAAATCGAGCAAGTGTGTGAGACATGAGCGATTTTGTCGAAACCCTGGATGAAAATCGTGTATTTAAGAAGTTGCCCTCCAAATAGTTTATAATTCTTGCTCGAAGGATGATTTCTGTAAGTTTTTCAACTACAGATATTGAGTTGATTGAATTATGATTTCCAGGAAGTGAGTTATAAGCTGTATTGAACATAGGTGTTGCATTGGCAAACTTCCATGCCTCTAGATCTTTACCCGATGGAGGTGACTCATTGAAAGGAGCAGTCATTTTTAGCCTGTTCCATTATCTTTGGATAAAACTTAAGGTTTTTTCGATTTATTTGTTTTCATTCCGTTATTGATAGTGTTATGTCTTTAGCTTTTATGTCAATCTGTTGCATAATGTTAGCTCTTCGAGATACTAGTTGACGTCGATCGTAAATACAGATGAAAACAATTAATTTATGATTTTTGTCATGGCTTCATCGTCTTGAAACAAACCACCATTTCCAGAAACTGATGGTCCACTTGATTAGTATAACGACTCTCTTATATACAACTATAAAACTCTTTACTTTTCTCTTTTGTTATTTTCGGCAATATACTCTTTATACTGACGTTTATTTTGTCGTATGTCTCTTAGTTTTTCTGCGCAGATTCATAACTCTATCGTATTGGATAGGAAGGGTCTAGTGCTGAAATGAGTACATAGCGTATTGATCTGGTGAGATTGTACAGGGAGGAATTCTCTCGTCATGTATGTCCATCTTCATATATGTAAATATATATATATTTCTCTTTGATATTTTTCTTTCATCCTCATGCAGTTTTTGACGTGAGGTGTGCTTCAATGCACCATTAGAAAAACAGTGAATCACTGTTATTTGAATAGTGATTTATCAAACGCTAATCTTTTATGACTGTAAGATTCATTGATTCATAGTCACCAAGTTGCTAGCGGATCGAACTTGAAACAAACAAAAGAAATATTTAAAAAGATTCGCATCAAATTAACTTTTGGAGGTCATGGTCAAAGTTCAAGGAGAAAAACAAATGCTGGGGGCTCATGCGTTCACCACACTTGTTTACTTGTCACCATTATTATCAATTTCATCATCACAGCTGTTATCATCACAATTGTTATCACAATTGTTATCATCATACGCTGATTATGTAGCAGTATTTTTCTTAGGAACATTTGAGAATGTGATCACGACTCTGTCACCAATAAAGTTTTCTGTAAGAATCAAGTACGTGAACTGCGATTCGTGTGTGCTGGATGTCTGAAAAATTACCTCACTAATGAATCCAAACATAACTTATGCTAACGAATTACGAGTCTCTTTAAAAATATAACGTTGGGCTTTTATCCAATAACTGCTCCTCAAGCCAGTGCGTGACTTGGGTATCTGGTTTACGCTGATAGATACTCGTTATCAGACTATAAGTCCATTATCTGAAGGCACTCTGGTGAAACTGGCGCTCAAGTGCGTGATAAAGGTGACCTGCAATACATTTCTGCAGACTGGGAGAGATCGACGACCTCATGTGTGGAGGGGGAATTAGGAGATAAGATCCTTGACAGTGAGGGGGGAAGGAGTGCTGGGCTGAGTGAGATGTATGGTGGAGGTTGCTCGAGCAGGTGAGGTAGTTGGAGGCCCCATCCGAAGAACTGAAGGTTGAGAAGATCCTCCAAGGCTGTGCTGAGAGGGAGATGAAGAATAGAGATGAGAGAAGTCCTTGAAGGCTGTTCTGGCTAGTGGGTAGAGTAGACATGTGTGTGGAGGAGGGAGGACATCGTGGCTGCGGTATGAAATGAGTCACGGTGGGGAGGAGGAGAACACCTGGGGAGCTTTTTGATCACATGTTTTAAAGGGGAAATTCAAACGTCAGCATCGACTCACTTGGCGCTACACTGCAACTATACCTTACATACAAGCAGATCTCGCACACATGAAGTGATGAGATGTGGGCGAGTTCTATCACCTGCAAACATAGAAGTTGAATGGATAATGAACATAAGCGAAAGAGTGACTCCACAGATAGATGATATGTGAAAGGAAAATTAATTTCAATTTGCAGTAGTGGTAACAAGCGCAGGAACAGTCAGAACAGTGTTTGGACTTGTGGAAGTAAGGCTCATCATTCCGAGTTTGTAATGTTAAGATACAGACAAAATTAGACAAGAAAAATATTCTGATGTTAAGATAGAGACAAAATTAGACAAGAAAAATATTCTAATGTTAAGATACAGACAAAATTAGACAAGAAAAATATTCTAATGTTAAGATAGAGACAAAATAAGACAAGAAAAAATATTCTAATGTTAAGATAGAGACAAAATAAGACAAGAAAAAATATTCTAATGTTAAGATAGAGACAAAATAAGACAAGAAAAGATATTCTAATGTTAAGATACAGACAAAATAAGACAAGAAAAAATATTCTAATGTTAAGATAGAGACAAAATAAGACAAGAAAAAAATATTCTGATGTTAAGATAGAGACAAAATAAGACAAGAAAAATATTCTAATGTTAAGATACAGACAAAATAAGACAAGAAAAATATTCTAATGTTAAGATAGAGACAAAATAAGACAAGAAAAATATTCTAATGTTAAGATACAGACAAAATAAGACAAGAAAAAAATTCTAATGTTAAGATAGAGACAAAATAAGACAAGAAAAAAATATTCTGATGTTAAGATAGAGACAAAATAAGACGAGAAAAATATTCTAATGTTAAGATAGAGACAAAATAAGACAAGAAAAAATATTCTAATGTTAAGATAGAGACAAAATAAGACAAGAAAAAAATATTCTAATGTTAAGATAGAGACAAAATAAGACAAGAAAAAATATTCTAATGTTAAGATAAAGACAAAATAAGACAAGAAAAAAATATTCTTATGTTAAGATAGAGACAAAATAAGACAAGAAAAAAATATTCTGATGTTAAGATAGAGACAAAATAAGACAAGAAAGAAATATTCTAATGTTCAGATAGAGACAAAATAAGACAAGAAAAAAATATTCTAATGTTAAGATAGAGACAAAATAAGACAAGAAATATTCTGTTAAGATAGAGACAAAATAAGACAAGAAAAAAATATTCTGATGTTAAGATAGAGACAAAATAAGACAAGAAAAAAATATTCTAATGTTAAGATAGAGACAAAATAAGACAAAAAATATTCTGTTAAGATAGAGACAAAATAAGACAAGAAAGAAATATTCTAATATTCAGATAGAGACAAAATAAGACAAGAAAAAAATATTCTAATGCAAAGATAGAGACAAAATAAGACAAAAAAAATATTCTGTTAAGAAAGAGACAAAATAAGACAAGAAAGAAATATTCTAATGTTCAGATAGAGACAAAATAAGACAAAAAATATTTTGTTAAGATAGAGACAAAATAAGACAAGAAAAAGATATTCTAATGTTAAGATAGAGACAAAATAAGACAAGAAAAAAATATTTTAATGTTAAGATAGAGACAAAATAAGACAAAAAAATATTCTAATGTTAAGATAGACAAAATAAGACAAGAAAGAAATATTCTAATGTTCAGATAGAGACAAAATAAGACAAGAAAAAAATATTCTAATGTTAAGATAGAGACAAAATAAGACAAAAAAATATTCTGTTAAGAAAGAGACAAAATAAGACAAGAAAGAAATGTTCTAATGTTCAGATAGAGAAAAAATAAGACAAAAAAATATTTTGTTAAGATAAAGACAAAATAAGACAAGAAAAAGATATTCTAATATTAAGATAGAGACAAAGAAAGACAAGAAAAAAATATTCTAATGTTAAGATAGAGACAAAATAAGACAAACAAAAATATTCTAATGTTAAGATAGAGACAAAATAAGACAAGAAAAAATATTCTAATGTTAAGATAGAGACAAAATAAGACAAGAAAAAAATATTCTAATGTTAAGATAGAGACAAAGTAAGACAAGAAAAAATATTCTAATGTAGATAGAGACAAAATAAGACAAGAAAAAGAATATATATTCTGATGTTAAGATAGAGACAAAATAAGACAAGAAAAAAATATTCTAATGTTCAAATAGAGACAAAATAAGACAAGGAAAAAAATATTCTAATGTTCAGATAGAGACAAAATAAGACAAGAAAAAAATATTCTAATGTTTAGATAGAGACACAATAAGACAAAAAAAATATTTTAATGTTCAGATAGGGACAAAATAAGAAAAGAAAAAAATATTCTAATGTTAAGATAGAGACAAAATAAGACAAGAAAAAATATTCTAATGTTCAGATAGAGACAAAATAAGACAAGAAAAAAAATATTAAACATTGAAACTTTTTTGACAAAAGGAATTCTGAAGGATTTTATAACAATAGGTTATGAAGGATGTGGAAGCAGCATCCAATGTAAGAATGAACCGCATTTTTACAGAGGGTGACCGAGGGTAGGCGTGAAATTTAAGGGCAGTCAAGATAAAGAGTTCCATAAGTCTAGCTAGTAACTCCATTGGTTTGTTGACTCCGGAGAAAAAGTGTGAATTGTAACGAAGTTAATCCAAGACTGTTCTCGGAAGTGACGTGGGTGTAGTTTGTTGGGCATGAAAACCAACTTAACATTTTCTTTGAATCTGAATTCAAGGAATATTCAGTGCTTGATTTTCTTTACTCAGGATATTCAGTATTAGATTTCCCCCAGTTTGCAATTGTTACGAGATTCAAGATAGGTGAAGTAACGTATACTAGAGACTTGGATGGAAGTTTGCTGAGCAGAACGGTTTAAAAGGCTGAGGTGAAGATTGCTGTTGCCTATGTATGATGTGGTATAGCATGAAGTTATCAATGAAGTGTCCCTGATATGTGAAAGACACAAGGTTTGAGCAAGAAGTGAGCCTGGGGCACTAAAGTGTGATAGGAAGATCTGAATATGATCCATTTACTACTGTATGAAACTGAAATTATTCATGAAACAGGAAACCCTGTTGATCAAAGAATTAAGAGGACCAAAGGAAGGGAATGTAGTTAAAAAATGCGAAATTCTTGTTCGGAGCGTTTTGAATGCATCATTAACGAGAATGAGAATTACGAGAGCTATCAAGAATAGAGTAGAGTATGTTCGTAAAAAAGGGACATGAATTTACAATGTTATTCTTTTCCTTGATATGATAACAATATGAAGATGAAGTGGTGTGGTCAGGACATATGAGAGGTACCATGGCTTGACTGGATGATATATATACATGAAGGTGAAATCGCATTTCAATAGTTCATACAATTCTATTTAACATGTAATTTTTCTATACATGGGGCACGATATGTTTCGTGGAGACAATTCGCCTCATCAGGTGCCAGTAATTAATATAAGTTATCTAAATCACATCAACATCACACTTGGTTCCCGCCGTACAACGCCAATCTTCTAGGCCAAGCACTGTCTACTATATTAGGTCGGAACCATTGTGAAGGAGAATGATTAAGGAGGGTCAGTTGGTGGGGGTTGAACTGGGTAGCTGGGGTATGCCATGAACAACTTTTTTTTTTATGTTTTCGTGTTTTTTCAATTCTCTCATAATGATTTGGCTGATGCTATGATGGACTTTAGAATTTCCTGGGGACAAATTAAAGTTCTTAGTATTATCAGTTAAGACAGATTCAGTGACGTTGCATGTGGCATAATCAGCAGAGGGGTATAGAATCATGAGATTTTCAAGATCAATAGGGTGATCATTTTCATGACAAAGTTTAACGATCTCATTTTTGTGGTCATCCGTCCGTACTGACTGTCAATGAAAGTAACACCTCTCCGTTACAGTCTTACCGGTCTGGCCTACGTAAATATATTTACACGCCTTGCAAATGACGGCGTAAACATTCCAAATTGTTGTGTGATTTGTCGCGTCTTGGTTGCAAGAGGTACACTGGAAAGCTAGGTAGACGATAAGATGCTACACAATGAAATCAAAACTTTGATAAAAAGTAAAGAGGTTATGATAGTAAGAGACTTCAGCAGTTCAAGCATAAACTGGAACACGTTAACAGGTGACCGAGAGGGAACGAGATTAACGGAACTGATTAACGACGCTTTTCTAGAAGTTAAAAGAAAAAAGAAACAACTAGAGGTAAAAACATTCTTGATCTTGTCCTCACCAGTGACACAGACTTAATCAACTCTTGCGAAGTAGGCGAGAGTTTGTCAAACAGCGATCACAATTTGACTAGATTAGATGTAAATTTAGATTTTGAAATAAATGACAACAAACTCTTGATCGCAGATTACAGGAGAGCAAATTTTGAAAACATTTGACGCGAAATTCGTAGTACCAATTGGACAAAGGTTCTTTTGACGTTCACACAGTAGAGGAAATGTGGAATGATTCTAAAAACACATTATTCGAGATTGAAAATAAACATATTCCTCGAATTCCGAGGAAAACTTGCTATAATTCATAACCACCATGGATGAAGAGGAGAGTAGGACTACTTTGCCACAAGAAGAAAACTTTTAAGAAATTCACATCAATGGGAACCTATGAAATTCGCCCGAAATTGAAAGAGACTGTAATAAGGTCATCAGACAGAGTAAACGCGAGAAAGATGAAATGAATCTGAGCCGTCTTTCAATTCTGGTGTAATCACTTACCCAGTGCTTCAGTGCTGAACGAGACGCACAGCATAAACATCTGTCCTACGTATTTCAAGTCTCAAGTTCATTTTGTTTGATATCTGTTGGAAGAAACTGCATCTTTATATTCTGTCTTATTGACGGAGTTTTCAACGTTATTACGAGGGAATCCTTCTACCTTGATCTCATATCATCCATCATAACTCACTTTTCGCTTAGGTTTAGATTATATTGCTCCTAAAGTACTTGCAAATGTTATATGTACCTCCAGTTTCTTTTACTGTATAGCACGATTTTTAGATTTTCTCTTTCATTTTGTGCAGTACGATACATTATACATTCCCAGTACACTCCTCTACTGCACAGTCTGTGCAGATTTTGCTTTCGAATATCAACGGATGAAGATCCTCGTAAATGTGTGACTGACTTTGAGCAGCGCTTCTTATTGGCCCTCATAATCCTCCTCATTGCCTCTTCGGACCTCAGTTCTGGGCGCCACTCTTACACATACACTCAAGCTTTACTGACCATCATTAGCTACAGGTCAGTGTGGACTGTTGGGTTGCTATTCATTCCTCCAGTCTGGGCTTGGTGTGACAGTGACTCAATAAAACTTACGCTATCGTAGATATCGTTCGACTTATTCTATTAGAGGAGATAGAAATAATTCTAATCTTTCCAGTGCAACTGTTTTAATCATGAATTTAATAATAAAAGAATGAGAGGGAGGATTTAGGATTCCACGAAGGTAAGGATTAAAACTCACACATTTCCTCGCAATGATCCCCGGCTGGACAGAGTCTGAAAGTCTGCGGAGAGATGATAATAATTTGACGATCCTAAGAGTGAAGAAGCAACAGCTGTAAAGAAGAGCAGGCAGGTGGCGGAGAGAATGTTGTACGCTTGCGAAGGCACTTTTGTACAAGTTGTTTTATGAGTACTGATAACAGCGACGATTCCTGCAAGTATTTCTTCGGTATTAGTATAAAAGACATGTTTCAACTAGTGCCCATCAGTGATACTGAAACATCCAATGATTAGAAAATTGCATCAAAATCAACCAGATAATAAAGAAGTAAGAAAAGGGGCAGGAGTAGCATTATTATGGAAACAGTTCAGAAAGTAAGCCAAGTGAACTCTTGCGTGAGAAATTCCTTAAGTCAGACTCAAGTTAACTTCTGACGAATCAAGCTAAAGTTTTCAGAAGCATGGAAGACCAGAAGATATCGAGGACTGGTTGTTAGGATCATTCCAGTTACCTTCGAACAGCTGAACTGTGGATTTCTATACCACCTTGCGTTCTTCTCTTATCAATTTACCCGTTTTCCTTTAAGTGTCAGTACTGCAAACACTTGCGGAGCCCTGATTGATTTCTTCTTTCTTTGTTTTTTAACTTCTTTTTTTCACCCAAGACGGCCTTGATTGGGGCATGTTTTGCCTATGCCGTGAAAGATGTAGCAGCAGATATCTAGTCCATCCATACAGAACGAGTAATGAATAAGTAGATCCGAAACAAAAGAATCCTAATTTCACTTCGGAAGATGTAATCCTCTGTCGTAAGAATCTAAGACCTAAAGATTAGAATTACCTATGCTGATGTTAGTGTAAGAACCTTTTATATAGTAACTGTATCATCAGACGCATTGATGGATGAGATTTTCGGACTGGCTGGAAGTATTAATAATAGTAGTAGTAACAGACGTGGTGAGAGATAATCTTTGGAAAAGGTAAAGGGGAAAGCAATTGAATGACAAGGGTCTTTCCCAGACTGGAGCAGCTGGCATTATGCCACTAACCTCGAGACTTTGCGTAGGGTGGATGAAGAACACCCTGCCCTTGTGCTGCTGCCGTGGTCGTAAAGTCAAGACTACATGGCGGTCACCGCTTGACCCGTTCTTATTCATTTTCTGTTTTTCGGTCTTACCATAGAATACTTTTGCTCATACCTTAGAGTACTTCTAGGGCAGAGACAACGAAATACGAATAGACGTGTGTTCGGGCAAAGTACGTAATAGTGTGCCAGGTCTTCATGTATGTAACGATGGAGTAAATCGTCATAGAACGAAAAGTTATGCAGCTGATTCTACCTTCTGACCACCCATGATATTCCCAGGGTGTAGCGCCGCCTGCCACATACAATCGTTGGTTGGAAGCATCACATTCGTGTCAAACACATAGAGCCCTCTTTAACTCGCTTTATGGTACCATATGTACTCTCGTTGATAATTCATTATTTTTCCCTCGCAAACGATAGAAATGGCTTTCTAAAGTACCTGACGTTTTCGTATGAAAAAGAAAAGCAAAATGTCACGTCAAATGTGTTTCAAAAAGATACATGAAAATGGTAAAAAGACTAAAATATGCAGCTAGCAACGGTACAGTCGAAACAACTCTGTCAAAACGAAGCGCCTGAGGCTGGTGACATTTTGGACTCATTGCAGTATCTGCCACGCACCTTGCTTGTTGATCTACATAAAGTCAAACATCAGTTCGTACGTTTTAGTATCGCCTAAAACGAAAAGCATATAATATCTACAATATCTTCATTACGTTACCTGCTTTCGTCGAAAAGGTGTGCCAGCAATAGAGGATATACGTAGTATGACTAAAGTTCTCCCTCTTCTACTTGCGTGCCGTTCAGACAATCACACAAGGAACATTACTAAGCTACGTATACAACATATCAGCCTACGGTAATATAATCTAAACGTAGCTGAATAAAGTGTAATGTTGTTTTGACAGATATAACACCGTTGATGTTTATAAACAAAGCGTTCCACACTTGAACACTGGGTGGTTGATGCATCTTCCAAGATAACATCCAGTATTCCTGAAGTGGTATAGTCCAAATGGCTTTTGTTTCTTTACTCATACACAAATAAAAGAAACATATCATAAGATGTTATGATCCTATTGGTCCGTGTTGGAGTACAGCTGCGTTGCCAACTAGACGACCTATTCTCAGATCACCACACCGCTGCCAGATCACCCACTCCATGTTCCAGTATTATCCCAGTAACATAGGAAGTCGTTTTCAAAGAACTCTCTCTTGATCGTGTATTCGAATTTTCATTAACGAACGATCAAAAGTCAAACAAAGCGTACGAATTAATAGTACTTTTAAATCTTCAGCGAAGGTCACTTTGAACACATTCCCAAAACCTTCGATTTTATCGTGACATACAAAAATATTCTTTTTTCTTTTAGACTTTTGCGAGTGTTTTTAAATACTTTAATTTCCATTCTTTATCGTTTTCTGCGAAAGTTTGTAAAACTTGATTCCAATACAGGAGTCGACACTCTCCAGCCCTGTGCAGTAGGGCTGTCGAGAGCATGACGTCATACGTGTATAGCATAGATGGTTAGATAACGAAGTTGTATATCGAGTTTGCTGGTCATGAAATCCTAACCTGAGAATACTTAAAAACTGTGTCAGACATTTTGTTTGAATGTATCATAACTGAACGGTAAATAAACACACGCACACACACACACACTTGCAAAGGGCAAGAGATTTTTTTTGCTTCTGCTTTTCTTTTCAGCGAAGACGGCATAGGCAACTGAATGTCCGCGTCAAGGCCACCTCATTAACGCTTTTAGAAGCAGAGAAGTTTTTATCAAGGGTGTAAGGCGTGTGCACGAATGGCGAGTGCGACTCCAAGCGAAGGTTGGTTCGAGCCAAGAGAGTGTGTGATGTTGCCATGGCTGTTTGATTTGTTTATGAATGGTGCAGTGTGAGAGGTGTATGGAATGGGTGTGGATAGAGGGACGAGAATGCAGTCTGTATGGGATGAGAGGGCTTGGGGCGTGAGTCAGTTGTTGTTTGCTGATGATGCAGCACATATCAGGCCAATTCTGAGCGAGTTCTTGCTTCTTGGTCCGCTGCCGGTGTTCGCCGAAATCATTGTTCTTAGTCACAGGTTTGTCATCTTGCCACAGGATATATTTTTATGAGGACAGCCGGCTAACCATTGAGGAAATGTTTGTAATGTTCCCGAACTTATTCTCGCTTCCTAGATCGCAAGAGCTGTCGTCATGTTTTGTATTGCGAGAGCTGTCGACTGGATAGGAGCTGCCTTTAGTATCCATGTTTGTTATGAAAATTGATCCCATGGTCTGGCGTCAGCAATGCATTTACCCATCACTACGTGGCTCTTTGTTTTGAGCCTAGTCATGATCAGTCGGGCTGCAAAAGCAAGGAAATTCGTATTAAGGAAGATGATTTATTCAGTGACACTGTTTAATCATATCACCGTCCGAGGACCTCATATGACTTGAGAAACTACGGGTTTTTCAAAAATGTCTGATCTTCATCGGCAACAATATTATAAAGAATATCACCAGAAAGCTCTGCAGGATGCATCTATAGAGTGCCATGTAGATATTGTGATAAGTTTTATGTTGGGGAGACTGGTAAGGATCTTTCTGTTAGACTTAAGTAACACAAATATAGTATAAGAACAGGACAAGAATCAAATGCCTTGTTTGATCATGTTAGAAATCATGATCATTGTATTGATTGGAGTAAAGCCATCTCAGTTATCAACTCTTAACTCCTCTACCACGAGAAATATCATTGAATCTTCTATTATCAAATAAACAAAGAATTGTAACATTAATGTTGGATAGCTTTATTGTTGATAAAATCTGTAAACAGTTCCTGTTCTTGTTCACATAATAAGTTTATGATACGCTTGTTGCCAGACTCGAAAGCACCCGACCTACATTCGGGTAGTCACTTGTTTACGGAATGACGTCCTAGCTACATCTCTTCGTTGTATATCAACTGACTCATATTTCTTTCTTGTGTCTCCCCTGATGATGTGTTTATTACACGAAAGTGCACTCATGTTTCCTTTCCCCGTGGACTCATGGGAATATATATATATATATATATATATATATATATATATATATATATATATATATATATATATATATATATATGTATATGTATATATATGTATACGTATAAATACTGATGGTCTTGTGTCGGCATTCATTCGCAAGTACCTATTCAGATAATATAAAAAAGATAAATCAGAACGCTTTGCTGTGATATCAGTGAGACGATCAGAACCCGAGTCGATATATCTAAATGAAATCGGCGTCGATTTGTGAGGCTATGGACTCTACACGGCCGTCCATACGTGAAGCTGTACGGTAGTGTTCACATACTGGTAACCCTTACACTCGCCGCCCATAGACGAGAACACTCACACGTCACCAACTTACATCCACACACCTGCCCCTTCTTATACACGCTAGACAGTTCATGTACATATCTTCTGAGGTTACTTCCACCAAAACTCACACACCATATCACTACCCAACGCACACACACACACACACACACACACACACTTCACCAGCAGCGGTGGCCCAGAAAGCCTACCACATTTTCAATTACCCTGTTTGCACCAACAAAATTCTCTCTCTCTCTCTCTCTCTCTCTCTCTCTCTCTCTCTCTCTCTCTCTCTCTCTCTCTCTCTCTCTCTCTCCTATATCAATTCTTAGTTCCTATATTCAAGGGTGAACGTCGACGGGGGGGGGGGGGGGGGGGGGGGCACCAAATGTGGAGTCATGTGATCGTAAGAAGTGAGTGCGCACCTCTGCACAGCAACGCAGCTTCACTTGGAACCTGGCTAATCAAGATTAGAGTAATGAAGTCATTCTAACTATTCCCAGGGAAGAGAGGAGATATATATGCAAGAGATTAACCGCGAGCAGTTATAATGAGGCTCTTCCCAGGCGTAAGAAAGAGAATCACTTGCACATCACTGACCTACTCGGCCTTTTTAATGCACTACGCCCACGGTGGGATTAGTCTAGGTCGACCTCTCACAGCCGGATGAGCTTGTGTTGTTTGCCTTATGCATTTGTGCTTTTGTTAGCATGTGTGTGTTTGCGTGTGTAATTACTTGCTTGGGATCGTCTGTAGGTGTTACTTGATTCTGCTTTATGGCTACGCCGCGAATGAAAAAAACTTTACCTTCGTTAAGGCTGTACTATCTTCGTCTTTTAATGAAAGTGAGTACATCTTCGTCAAAGAGCTTCTCATTACAGAGGCGTCCATCCTAGCCCTCTTACTGGACGTAACACAGTTGATCCTGGAGTTATATAGTCAGAAAGATTATAAATACCCGCAAGGAGAAATCTCTTACGCTCTTGTGGTAAAATCTCTGGTACCCTTTCGACTCTCAAACAACAGTTATAGGTTCTGTATCCCCTTTGCATTTACTATTTCCTCATTCAGTTTCTTTCGTTCATCCACTTCTGTAATACTTTCAGAGCACTTCATTTCGTCTTAAACAATATTCTCATTTTTTGTCTTACTGTGTCTTCTTGATCTGTCTGTACATATTTAGGAGAACTGTTCCCTGTCTACACCATCTGTTTGGTATGTAAATGTAAAGGTTGTTAGTAGATCGTCCTTCATAACTCTCTTTTCCATGGTGGGCATTTCTAAGGTCTCCAGCCTTTCCCTGTAACTCAGCTCTCTCAGTTTTGGTACGTTTTGGACCTTCTCAATCAACATTTTGTGCTTCTTCAGATGCTCCCCACTTATCTTGATATAATCCTCTACAACTCTTCTCTCTGAATCCCACAGCTTGATTGGGTGCTCTTTTAATGAAAATTTACCCTGATGAATTCATGGAAAAGATTTGGATTTCATCCTGCGTTTTCCTCAATTTACTTTTCAGTGTTTCTTTACTCCTTTTTTCTTATCCTGCTGTACTCGTTCCTTGCTCTCAGACCTTACACATACAGGTTGTGTGGATTCCTCCTTCTTGCTTTACCTTCCCTTTGTATCTGAGGCAAAAGATACCCATGTTTCTACTGTACCATTATAAATGTCTCAGAACCTCTCACTACAATTCCATGGTCCCTGGCTAACGAACTCCATCCTCAAGTTTATGTTGCCATCGAAGCTCTTGATCACTGTGTAGTTAGTGTGATTATACGTCATATATTTCCAAGTTATATATCAAATATGATATTTTCTAGTATCCATGATTGTATGTTGGAAGATGATATATAGCGCACGATAATGGTGTATCAGTCCCACTCATCCTAATGTGCTCGGTGATAGACTGCTGAAGGCAATTTTACTGTGTACACTCTAAGAACTAGTCCCAATTACTCCAAGTCTCCATGAAAATCCCGGTTCTCCCAGTCTATCTCTTTATAAGTGAAATCTTCCCATGTTAGTAGTTTACCATCTATTACAAGTGCGTGTCTTACTGGTTCATGTACCATCCTGTTGGCTCCTGATTGTAATTACTGTCTGTCTGTTCTATTTCGTTAACATGCTTTGAATGATTGAATGCTTGTTATGAACACCACTATGCACTTGTTACCCACGGTTACCCTTCTCTTCATGAGATCTTTGAAGGAACTGTCTTCCAGTATTTCCTGAAACTTAAAGCTATCCCTTGTTAGGGAGAGAGAGAGAGAGAGAGAGAGAGAGAGAGAGAGAGAGAGAGAGAGAGAGAGAGAGAGAAACTTGGGGGATCGCTCCCGCTTGTTTCTTTTTTCCAACCATTTTGGCTACCATGTATCCACTCTGAACAGAACAGGAAACATCTTATCTCTCTGGTAAGCTTTGTCTCCACAAATCTAACAATATCAAATGCATTATTTATTACAGTCCTTGAATTCCAGCATTCTAACATTTACCGTTCGTCCATCTGCATTTGTATACATACTTTCAGACTGACATTTCCATCACTGAACATTCCTGACCTCACTGCGTAGTGACAAGGTTGTTACGTTCTCATTTCTCGCATGGTGTCTTCCGCAGTTTGCCTTTTGGCTATATTTTTCTTTCTCGCTCTTCCCTTCACCTATCACGTATGATGAATACCTTTCTGAATACCACCTTGGTTTTTAAACTTCACAGTCTGCCTAAGTATCTCCTGGCTAAATGACTCGAAATTTGATGTAACTATTACTGCTCGACTTATTATGGCTTAATAGTATCCACCAAATCTTCTTCCTGTTATCACTAAAACTGTGTTTATTATTTCTATAACCTTTAGTACACCTGTATTCAGCATTTCTTCTTTTGTTTTTCAACCTTTCGTCCTCTTTTCATTTTTTTTTTTTATCGGAAATAGGATTCTAGTCCAGTCTGGAATTATCAGCGATTTACGTTTATCAACTTTCTGTACCAATCTTTCTAAATTTGGTGTCATCCATCTATCAGTCCTTCAGTGTCTGTATCTTTCTTCAAAATATCCCTCTTCACCAAGAACCATCGATCCTGTAGGCTCTGCTTCGTTCATCTGCCATACCAAGAATTCCTCGGATCATTTCATCTGCAACAGTCCATCTTAATTCCTTCTTGAACGTCACCCATTTTCCTATGTACCTTTGCAGCAATGTCCTTAAGTCTTCATTATACTATATCAGTCCTCATCTTGTGATTCCGTTCATGAGGCGTGGATGGTAGATATTGTTTTCGTTACCCTTCCCTACCCCAATACTTTCGGTAATTTCTGTAGTCTGTGTCGTGGGTAATATCATCTCTTGCTGAACATAATCAAGGATATGTAGAACTGAGCTTTCTGACCTGCAATGCTTTTCAGTCATTCTTGCCTTCATCCTTCTGTTATATAATTCTGAATTCCTGTAACTGAAATGAGTCTGTGTTCATTATCGAAGACTATGATATTTAATTCCTTATGTTCCTCTCTTATCTGATGACATCCTTCATGTATTGTGCTGATTTGGTTTCTTTAATTCCTTTTCCGACTGTGTAAATGTGTTTGCGTGTGTCACTGGACTTTTCCAATGGAATTTTGCAGTTGTGGATTTTGTTATTGTGCGAGTGTATTTTCTATAAAAGATTGTGCTTAACGGTGTGTTAGAGTTTGCTTATATATATGTGTGCATGTGTATATGTATATATGTACTTTTGTATGTATATGTTTATGTGTGTGTGTGAATTTGTTGAGAGAGAGAGAGAGATGGATAAGAGGGAGAGAGAAAAATACAAAAAAAAAGAGAAATAAAATAGAAAGAAAAAGAGAGAAAGAGGGGAAAGAGAAAAAAAGGAAAAATAGAAAATATGAGGAAAGAGAAAGAGAGAAAGGATAGAGAGGCAACATCTGTACACGTTATACATAAAAGTTCCAACAAAAAAAATAGTCAACATGGCCATATCTATGAAACGACAACTCTGACAGAAGATTTCCATCATGAATATTGGTAACAGGTATTCTCAAACGATCATCGGTCTTCATCTGCTCCAGACCTAGACTGCTGACAGGACAGTTGAGAAATGAAGAACGCGTTTGTTGATGAAGGGAAACTAGGTACCGTCTTAACGCTGTTACCACAGACTTGTTTCTGACCCGCATCATCCTATTACCAGGAAAACACTGCTACCAGAGGAGTGGCAGCTTGTAGGCAGTCTGACATCTGACAGATGCTGCTAACTGGGAACAACAATGACGAGCTTGGATCCTTCGTTAGTCCAACATTATTAATGGTACTATGGTGACAAGATGGAGACTTCCCTCCCGTTCAGCGCTACTAGCAGGACGGTGGAACGTGTTCAAGAAATTGTCTATAATGCTCTCAATACCGTTGCTTGGAACCAGACACCTGAACAACACTGCATTCGATATTGGAAATGACAGGTTGGGGAGGTGGTGACCCATGACCAACACTGCTTCTGAAACAGTGTCACTGATCACGAGTCACACCAAGTGAGATGGTTGAGCAATTGTATAGTGTACTGCTCTCACGTCTGGGGTGATTCAAGCTTTGCATCTTACATGACGAAGTTGAGTCGAAAGCGGAGCGACTTATCAACTCTCTTGATCTAATTTCAAACCTTGACCCACTTGTTCTACACTACAGTGTTGGTTCACATTCTCTCTTCTACAGGTATTACTTATTTTTTTGTCCCCAAGTGCTGCATGTGTTGCCCCCACTACCAGCTACACTACGCACTACTCAGCAAGCGTCACATGACTATTGTGTAGTCTAAGGCAGTTCAAGTGTGGACAGGTATGATAACTGTTTCTTGCCTAAACCTCGAAGCTTTGAAATTCTCTCCCTTCACATGCTTTCCCCGTAACTATGACCTGGCATATTTCGAAAGATAGTTTTTTTTTTTCTTAATCCCCAAATTTCGAAAAAACTTTCCCTTGTCTCATTTTTTCCCCTATCATTAATTTATCCATATATCAAGTAGGTCCCCTCCATGATGAAAAATTTATGTCAGTGATTAGAGCCTCTAACGTAAAGCATATATATATATGTATATATATATATATATATATATATATATATATATATATATATATATATATATATATATAGAGAGAGAGAGAGAGAGAGAGAGAGAGAGAGAGAGAGGTCATTTCATATTTCTATTATTTCCATACTTTATATCAATGCAGCATCACAGTCCCCTTTGAAATATACCGAAGCAATAACGTTACTTATGGAAATTCACCTGCATGTAAATGCATCAGAGGATGAGACCACTGTCGCAATGAACCTGTGTTCAGTACATGAATGTGGACCGGGATGAGGTTGCAGTTGAATGGTTCGTGACACATCAGCTGGCGAAACCTCACCAAAACAGAAAGGCAATCAATCTCCTGTTATATAACAAACCTATGAACACCAGGACTGGGAGGTTATCATGGCTGTGCTCTCTCTGTGGCCTTATTATGACAGGCTTTGTGCACAAGAGTCTCCATAAATGCACAGAGAGACAGACACACTTACTGACTTCCAGAAAAATATCAATGTCTTCCCTCACTAGTGGTGGTATTGTGGATTGCCCACCCTCACTGCTGGTGGTGGTGATGGCCCACCCTCACTGCTTGTGGTGGTGATGGCCCACCCTCACTGCTGGTGGTGGTGATGACCCACCCTCACTGCTTGTGGTGGTATTGTGGATTGCCCACCCTCACTGCTGGTGGTGGTGGTGATGGCCCACCCTCACTGCTGGTGGTGGTGGTGATGACCCACCCTCACTGCTGGTGGTGGTGATGGCCCACCCTCACTGCTGGTGGTGGTGGTGATGGCCCACCCTCACTGCTGGTGGTGGTGATGGCCCACCCTCACTGCTGGTGGTGGTGATGACCCACCCTCACTGCTTGTGGTGGTATTGTGGATTGCCCACCCTCACTGCTGGTGGTGGTGGTGATGACCCACCCTCACTGCTGGTGGTGGTGATGGCCCACCCTCACTGCTGGTGGTGGTGGTGATGGCCCACCCTCACTGCTGGTGGTGGTGATGGCCCACCCTCACTGCTGGTGGTGGTGATGACCCACCCTCACTGCTTGTGGTGGTATTGTGGATTGCCCACCCTCACTGCTGGTGGTGGTGGTGATGGCCCACCCTCACTGCTGGTGGTGGTGGTGATGACCCACCCTCACTGCTGGTGGTGGTGATGGCCCACCCTCACTGCTGGTGGTGGTGGTGATGGCCCACCCTCACTGCTTGTGGTGGTGGTGATGGCCCACCCTCACTGCTGGTGGTGGTGATGGCCCACTCTCATTGGTGGTGGTGGTGATGGCCCACCTTCACTGGTGGTGGTGGTAATGGCCCACCCTCATTAGTTGTGGTGGTGATGGCCCACCTTCACTGGTGGTGGTGGTGATGGCTCACCCTCACTGCTGGTGGTGGTGATGGCCCACCCTCACTGCTTGTGGTGGTGGTGATGGCCCACCCTCGCTGGTGGTGGTGGTGATGGCCCTCCTTCACTATTGATGTTGGTGATGACCCTCCCTTACTAATGGTGTTGCTGGTGGCGTTGATGGCCCTCCCTCACTGCTGTTGCTGGTGGTGGTGATGGCCCTCCCTCACCACTGGTGTTGGTGTTGGTGGTGATGGCCCTCCCTCACCACTGGTGTTGATGGTGATGATGGCCCTCCCTCACCACTGGTGTTGGTGTTGGTGGAGATGGGCCTCCCTCACCACTGGTGTTGGTGTTGGTGGGGATTTCACAAAATCGTAACGACGAGGAAAACTTCCACGTTGTGCTTGTTCATCTTTACAACGAAATATTTCTTTATCACACCACTCTCACTCTCCCTCCAACCTCCAAACTTTCTGTTGACTGTAAGTTTCTGAATGTGTTCGTATTTCTTGATAGCTTTATATCCTTGACTGGTTTTCCAACAGACACACACACACACATGCGTTTGCGTGTGAGTGCATGTGCGTGTGTGTGTGTGTGTGTGTGTGTGTGTGTGTGTGTATGTGTGTGTGTGTGTGTGTGTGTGTGTGTGTGTGTAATCTATACATAGGAGTATACGCGGTGTATGATGTATAAGGTTAAGAGACGGGATAACACGAATGTAAAACTCTCTCGATGTATATGCGTGATGCTGTATATTCTTAAGTCTGGATATCTATCATATAACATCTCGGTATACACATACATCTGTATATACCGTTAGCCACAAGGGCTTGTGGCTAACGGTATATTCCTGGATCCTGGATCCCATGTTCTACTGTGATTTACTCGCATTCATGTGTATATCTGTGGGCGAATAGTTCTCTGGGCTTGTATGTGCTTGTAAAAGTGCGTTTGCATGTCTTCATACAAAGTATCATGTACTTTCCGATGAATGCACGTCTCCAATTAACAAAGTTAGCATTACTATACTCTCCAGTGATTAAATAATGGCTTTAGATACTACCAGGAGAATTTTGTCAAATGAACAGGAACTTTATGAATTAACGACAAGGCTTCTTTGATATGCAGAGTACAACAGAAAAATGTTAACTACATTCGCGTGGCAATAATTTTCATTCCAGTATTGTTTTATGGTAAGCAGCTCAGGGAAATCGGCTCACCCTAGGTATCAGTAGAGGAGATCCATCGTCCACTGTGGAGGGAATACAATTATTGTAACAGTTATGGAACTTTGGAAATGGTGATTTTTCGATGATTCTCATTACCCTAATGTTTTCTATTCCCATTCTTGCTATCTTCCTTATTTCAACCTTGACTAGATCTATATTCTTTGATTATTTTATCGGTGAGACCCTTGAGCCGGACAACACTCCCCTTAGCTATGGTATAACCTTCAGCCTTAGCCCTTAATCAAGGGTTGGAGCCAAGGGTATATCCTTCGGGGGAGTGTGTTGAACAGCATTGTATCCTCACATCAACGTAAACTTGATTCTGAACTGTAGAATTAGGGAAAAACAACATATCCAATTAAAGCGCATGGCCATTTATGAAATCATGGTGTCCAGTATGCACACAAATATGCAGTTAAAGATGAGGTATATGTCAGGATTCCTCTTTCTAATTTTGATGGTGGTGGTGCTATCGATAATAGAACAGGAAATACAATGCGATACAAACATGACTGGCGATGCGATTACGTATTCATCCTCCTCTTTCGATATACCAGTATCTGGGTTGCCCAAATAACGTCAAGAATAATTCCCCTGGAAAATCTGGGATAGTATCGTCCACGTACAATAACATGTGTAGGTACGTTCGGTGTAGTAATCACCAGCGTAGACAGACCTTAAGGACAGACGGAATGTTGAAGCTCAGTTGGATGATGTGAGGTGAAGGAGAGCCGCAAGAGTGTGATGATGTGCTCATGGTAAGAGGGATGCGTGACGTGCTGATGTTGAAAAACCCAATCATAGGTGGCGCGTTGATGTTGAAGTCGGCCATAGGTAACGTGTTCACGTTGTACAGTCAGCCACAGGTGACGTGTTGATGTTTAAAAGTCGGCCACACGTGACGTGATGATATCGAAATGCCAAACCTTTGGTAACTTACTGATATCAAAAAGGTAAGCTTGGGTGACTTGCTGTGAGATGATAATGAGCGAATGAAGTCGTTTTACCGATGATAAGGATAAATAGTTGATAGAAATAACATACTGATTACATACGCCGCAATGTTGGTTCACTTTTCCTCTTCTATAGATATAACTTTAGTTTTTGCTCCCGCCACCACCAGCTCGACCACGCAATACTTGGCAAGCTGCTGCATCGCGTGATTACTGTGTGGCTGTCGCCAACTCAAGGGTGGGCCGTTTTGATAACTGTTTTTTCCCTAAACCTCGAGGCTTTGAAACTCTCTACCTTCTCATATCTTTCCTAGTAACTATGACAGGTTTTTCACTTCCTCCAAAGTTCATACTTTCCCTTGTCTTTTTTTTCCCCATTTATAATTCTCTGTATTTCAATTAAGGCCCGACCTTGATGTGGACTTTTTTTCATACTATTCGCCATTTCCCACGTTAGTGAGGTAGCGTTAAGAACAGAGGACTGAATCTTTGAAGGAAATCCTCACTTGGCCCCCTTCTCTGTTCCTTCTTTCGGAAAATTAAAAATGAGAGGGGAGGATTTCCAGCCCACCGCTCCCTCCCCTTTTAGTCGCCTTCTACGACACGCAGGGAATACGTGGGAAGTATTGTTTCTCCCCTATCCCCAGGGATGATATATGCATATAAATATATATATATATATATATATATATATATATATATATATATATATATATATATATATATATATATATATATATATTCCCGTGAGTGCATGGGAAAAATGAAACACATTTTCCCCGTGGACTCATAGGTACGCGCACCTTCATAGAAAATAGCCTAGCGGTAGCACTCCCGCCTGTTCCACAGGAGTCCCGGGTTCGATCCTGGCTGTAGGAGGTTTGTATATATATATATATATATATATATATATATATATATATATATATATATATATATATATATATATATATCAACAAGGTATCAGATGTCACACGTTTATATAAGCTAACGATTTCCGAATGTAGTTCGAAAGTATTTCGGCTCCACTTTAATGTTCTCACTCGTGGCATTATTAGTGGTGTTGATGCTTTCCTAATTAGCGAGATCTTTATCGTTTGCTTTGAATGAACATTAATTAATCTGAATCATCAAAGGAATAATCATATTCTACTTCAGGGATAAATACACATATGATATGATTTTTGATTGCATGGATCTTTGCTGACTTCTTTCTTTTGACGTCGTAAAGAATCTGTTTAATGAAAACGATCATCGTTAAATTCATTCATGTTTGATTAGAATATACAAGAGCAAGTGTATCACTGTGAGAGTTGTGCTATGACAAATTTGAGTATCTACCTTGTTAAATTCATAATTAACATGATCAGGATGATCTTAGCATGCATTTGTCTTTCCTATGTCTTCCTGCTCTAGTTACATTATTATTGAAGTGGAAAAGGATATTGCAATAATTTGTTTTTCTGTTCAGCATTTGCCTTTCTGAATATCGCAAAATCTTCCTTAATTCTTAATAAATCAATGTCATGTTTCTAAGTTTGAGATTTGTCATGGATCTGTCAGTTTCTTCTTTCCATTAACTTTAAAATATTACTCTGATACCAGCGTCTTTGCTGACCTCAGCCCCCGACGCTGGCCAGTCTTTCCACAACCGGAAAACTGGTTGTCCACTCGCCTCCCGACCACCACATCATCATCACCACATCAACCCGAAACTCCTCCTCCACCTAGGAGTGTGTGTTCTCGTTTGATGACTGGGGCACCATGGGCTTTTGCTTCTTTTCCCTATACTCTTATTTTCTTTTGAATTCAGACGAAGCTGATTCATCAGCAAGTTTTCATCACAGGTATTATGTATACTTAGCGACTTAGACGCAATCTGATCGTCTACTTGGGCAAATAAGTATCGCAACCTGTGATAATAACAAGTTCAATCGTATCACGAACTGAAGATATTTTGTAAGAAAACTCTCTCTAAAACTGACCACTCCCCTCTTGCATGAAGACCTTCGCATTTCCCCTCAAGAACCTTCTATTCTGCTAAACGAGCCTCTTCACCCTACGTGCGGATCTCGCCCATCTACGGAAGGAGCTCTGCCTGTTGATTCAGGAACAGTTTCTCGGCACGTGTGAATATCCCTTCCTACCTCCCTTACCTTGGGGGATCATCCCCATGCTTAAAGAACTCCTTTGTGATGAAGATATATCCTCCACACCCTCTCCTCCCCTCACACGAGGAGAACTTCCCTTTAATCTTCCTCTCTCCATCACTTGAGGATCTCTAACCCCCCAACCCACGACCCCCATCCTCCCATCTGGTCTGTCCTACACAGGTCGCCTCGGAGCCAAATAATATCCACAGAGGAGGAGGAGCTGGGTTTCTTCAGGTCATATTTCACCCGAGTCGTCATCTCAGTAGCAGATATGAAGTGTGGACGAGAAGGCTGCTGTCCTCGCAGCTCATAAGGGAGGAATTCACCATATACTTCTACAGTTTGCTAAGCCTTACAGGGACATGGATGATATTCCCTGCTGCCTGAGAATGTTTCCGCTATATGTTAACCTGTTAGATCTTGCGAAAACACGAGTCAGCGTCAGTGTTGTAAAATTATTTTCCACCTTTTATGATTCTGTTTTTCTTGGGATTAATCTCGTTTGACACTTCTCTATGTTAAATCATTACTTCTTTTTTTTTTTTTTCTTTACACGTCCCAAGGGTTTCGGCTTGCCTACCAATATGCTAATAGAAAGACATAACATATCAAGCAGTATAAATCACTAAGTGCCAGAAAGATATATGAAACATAGACAAAATTTCATGGATAGAATATCTATTGAAAAACGGATCATTAAACTGGTCATCAACATACCATTAAAGAAGTTAACGACGGCTTACACTGGACTCGACACAGTCTTCTGTTGAAGTTAAACAAAATTCGTAAATCGTATCTGCGTAGATTACATCCTTAGCTTGTGGATTATTAACAACTGATGGGAAGTAAAACATTCATACTTTCATACAGACACTCAAACTATACATACATATATATATATATATATATATATATATATATATATATATATATATATATATATACATATATATATACATAATATGTGGTGTGAGATGGTTTGATCGAGTAGGTAATGAAAGGGTAAGAGAGATGTTTGGAAAAAAGAGTGTAATTGAGACAACACAAGATGGTGTATTGAAATAGTTTGGTCACATGGAGAGAATGATTGCGGAATGATTGACAAAGAGGATATATGTGTCAGAGATGGAGGGAACGAGGAGAGGTGGAAGACCAAATTGGAGATAGAAGGATGGAGTGAAAAAGATTTTGAGCGATCGTGGTCCTGAACATACAGGAGAGTGAAAAGTGTGCAAGGAATAGAGTGAATTGGAACGATGTGGTATACCGGGGTCGACGAACTGTCAATGGATTGAACCAGGGCATGTGAAGCGTCTGGGGTAAACCATGGAAAGTTTTGTGGGTTTCGATGCATTACACATGACAGCTAGAGACTGAGTGTGAACGAATGTGGCCTTTGTTGTCCTTTCCTAGCGCTATCTCGCGCGCCACGCGGGGGAAGGGGGGCGTCATTTCATGTGTGGCGGGGTGGCGCCGGGAATGGATATATGTATATGTATATGGATATATGTATATATGTATATATGTATATGTCTGTGTATGTATATATATGTATACGTTGAAATGTATAAGTATGTATATGTGCGTGTGTGGGCGTTTATGTATATACATGTGTATGTGGGTGGGTTGGGCCATTCTTTCGTGTGTTTCCTTGTGCTACCTCGCTAACGCGGGAGACAGCGACAAAGTATAATAATAGTAAAATATATATATATATATATATATATATATATATATATATATATATATATATATACATAATGTTAGGGGTAGCCAGGCAGGACATTTTCTTGGAGGCATACGAGGTTGAAAGCTATGACACATTCTCCTTTATTTATCTTCTTGTGTACAGTTTCTGTTGCCGTACAAATTTTCGTTGGTCTCCTTAAAGTTTCTTCAGGAGTTCCCCAAAGCGCAGTGACGTTTCGGAACTAACTTGCTCCATCTTCAGTCTTCTTGTAATATACATGAGGCAAATATGTCTAAGTCTAAATGTTTAGTGTTGCCCTGTTCTCCTAGATTAGCTAATCTAAGGCATGTTCTAAAGACGGTGCTTGTAATGTTGCTTTCCAGTTCAATAACACCATCAGTAAGACCTCAATGAATAGTAGGCCAAATCATGCAACAATTGGGAGTGTTTATGCCGCCAAATGCAAGGCATGTAAATATATATATATATATATATATATATATATATATATATATATATATATATATATATATATATATATATATAGATAGATAGATAGATAGATAGATAGATAGATATTGTCCAGACCGGAAAAAAACTGTAACGGAGAGGCGTTATGTGCACCTTCATGAAGTACTCAGGGATGACCACAAAAATGCGATTGCTAAACACTGTCATGAAAATCATCACCTCATAGATCTTGAAATCCCATTGTTCTATACCCCTCTGCTGATTATGCCACACGCAACGTCATTGCGTCTGTCTTAAATGCTAATACTAAGAAATTCAATTTGTCCCCCGGGAATTTTAAAGCCTATCCTAGCATTAACCAAATTGTTATGTAAGAATTGACAAAACACGAAAGCAAAGAAAAAGTTGTTCAGAACACGCACAGCTACCCAGGTCAACCCACGCCACGTGAACCCCGTTAATCACTCTCTTTCATCGGTTACTACCAAACAAAGCGGCCAATGGTGCTAGACAGCGGTACTCCGTTGCGATGTTGCGATTTAGATAACTTTGTTAAATACTGGAACCTAATGAGGTGGATTGTCTCCACGAAACATATCGTGCCGCATGTAGAGAAATGATACATGTTAAGTCAGATTGTGTGAACGACTGAAGTGTGCGATTTCACCGTCAATGTTACTGCTCCTATATCATCAGCATCTCCCGTATTATCATTACACAGGGATCTTATCTTCTCACTGCCTCACTATCATCATTAATGCTTCTCCTACGTCATCACTGCCTCACTAACAGTCACTGCTGCTTCTCTTACATCATCACTGCCTCACTATCAGTCACTGCTGCTTCTCTTACATCATCACTGCCTCACTATCAGTCACTGCTGCTTCTCCTACATCATCACTGCCTCACTATCAGTCACTGCTGCTTCTCCTACATCATCACTGCCTCACTATCAGTCACTGCCGCTTCTCCTACATCATCACTGCCTCACTATCAGTCACTGCCGCTTCTCCTACATCATCACTGCCTCTATCAGTCACTGCTGCTTTTCCTACATCATCACTGCCTCACTATCAGTCACTGCCGCTTCTCCTACATCATCACTGCCTCACTATCAGTCACTGCTGCTTCTCCTACATCATCACTGCCTCACTATCAGTCACTGACGCTTCTCCTACATCATCACTGCCTCACTATCAGTCACTGACGCTTCTCCTACATCATCACTGTCTCTGGAATTACAGTCATGAATCCTGATCCCACGTCATAACTGCCTCTTACATCATCGTTACCTCCCGCTTCACTGCTTAATGTATATAAACCAAAGTGATACGCGTGATTAAATAATTTGCTGATGATTGTTTGGAAAAATAAAACACGATAAGTCCCGAGTGAAATTTCGTGTGTTACATCTTCAGGGGAACTAGATATAAAACAGAGGATTACATTAAACTTATCATGAATATATCTTTATCTTTATTAAAGATTTTAGTTACGACAAAGCTATCCAATTTATATATACATTAATACTTAAAAAAAAAAAATTTTGTGCATATGATAAGGAAACATTCAATTACATTTCTCTGCGTTAGTGAGTTAGAGGTTTTCACTGATATGGCATTGGTCCAGTAAATTGTTCAAGTCTAACAGAGATATCTAATTGGTCACTCCAATAATAAGATACTAGAGCTTTCAGAAGGTATTTTGTAAACATCCTGCAGAATTTCATATGAGTTTTTCATTAAAAAATCCTTGATAATACCAGAATTGATGAATGCTGCATTCATATTAAAGGCTTTACGTAGGTTGGGGAACTAGTCCTATCACTAAAAGGCAAAAATCGAAGATCAGTTTTATAATGGAAAGCAATAATATATTAGTATTATTTCATCTGGAGGTGACAAACTATACTTTACATAGGATGGAAAGATGTCGGTGGCGAAGACCAACCAGAGAAAGGTATTAATCATATATACCCGGTTAGGTCTGCTGTATCCCTGCTCGTTTCACACTCACGTCCATTACAATATCTTATATATCAAAGTGAATGATACTACCTATAGTGACATTCTGTAAGGGCTAAATTGAATGCATAGTGCCATTAGTATATGATTATAGGAGGATAAATGTATGTTTGCCAGGGATTTCCACCTAACACTGCAGGTTAATTTGGTTTACTATTTGTTATTGTGTTTTTCGTCTTTTATATTCGAGAATAAGACAGTTGATTTTAAGAAACAATTAGCCCATTAAACGTAAACTTAGGACAGCACTATGAAACTACATATGATCAAAGCGAATGGAACTGTAAAGAGGGAAGGGAAGACATGAGCTGTGATTAATTGTAAGGCGTGATGATGATTCTTTCTGATTGGTTGAGGGAAGTTATAACGCTTCGTTATGATTGGCTGTGAGCCTTCTTGACCTGTTGTCTTTAATTTCCTGTACCTTGAAATATCAAATGTGATAAAGATAATGATGCTCGTCGCAGCAATTATGAGTTTTGCTTGTGGTAAGATAATAAATACATGTAGACACACTCAGAAGTTTAGAAGTGGTAGTCTGTGAAGTTCACAAGGGTTGGAAGCTCTCGATGGACAACTCCGAGCAGTTGGTAGCAATGGGCTGAAAAGAACGGAAGGGTTGGCAGCAATGGACTGAAAAGTACGGAGGGGTTGGTAGCAATGAGCTAAATACTACGGTGAGGTTGGCAGCAATGGGCTTAATAGTACGGAAGGGTTGGCAGGAATAAGTTGAACAGTACGGAAGGGTTGGCATATGGACTAAACAGTTGGAAGTTATATTTTCTTTTATGTCAGAGGCTCCAGTCTCGCACAGACGTCCACATCAAGACCGGGCCTTAACTGGAATATAGAGAGGATTATGCAAGGGAGAAAAGAGACAAGGGAAAGTATGTACGAATTTTGAAGCGGTGGCAACAATGAGCCCAATAGTATGGAAGGGTTGCCATCAGTGGCCGGACAACTAATAGAGAATACTGGCAGGAACGAGTTGACCAGTGGTTCTCAACCGATGGTCCATGGTGAATTTCGTGGTTCTAGAGTAAAGTAAGATGCTAGGAGAGGAACCGGACAGATGGTGTTCAACTGAAGAGAGGTTACTTGAATGACCACGAGTGTTGGTATAGTGATTAGAAAGAGAGGCAGTTCTGTTCTGAAGGGAAAGGTCGTCAGAAGGCCCTCCCTCTCATTAGCAGTAAAGTCAAGCGAAAACCCGAAGATTCTTAGCACCCCATGATGCTTTGGACTTGGGGCCATAAATTTGTTGGTCTCTACCAGGATTACATTTAAGAACGATATCGCAGAATAGGGATTGCAAGAGAACTATGTGAAGAAAGTAAGTAAAATTTAAATAGGTGTATGGTGTGTTGTAGGAGGAGAAGGTGGGTGGTTACAAGTGAGAGTCTTCGGCAGCGTTGTGTGATATCATAGCTGTTCACTCTCTTTTTGGCTGAGATGATGAGGTAAATGCAAGGGTTTAGGAGAGAAGGAGAAGTCCATAGTCTTAGGGGGTGGAAAGGGCCTCAGAGGTGCGTTGCTGGTGGCAGATTCGAGTGAAGAGCTGCCATAGTTTATATCTTAGTTTGGGACAGTGTATTAAAGGAGAAATATGAGAGGAAACAGTCCAGAGGGACAGATTATTTGGAAGATGTTATTATCGGTGAGGGAAAACAACGGTATGTTTGGTGGTATAATAGTTCCCATGGTGTCATGTGCATGTGAGGTACAGGCACACGATGATGAAAGAAAAAGAACACAGAAGAAGGTAACGATGTGTTGGAAAGGAAACGTTTGAGGACACCTGAGAGGCTGGCTAGCATTCAGCCCACAAATATGCCATTTCCATCTCGCACATAATACTTGATAACACGTAACTCACGCGATTCGTACTTCGTATCTGTAGACTGTCCTATGTAGAGGGCTGTGCTAGACCTGCCTCTCTCTCTCTCTCTCTCTCTCTCTCTCTCTCTCTCTCTCTCTCTCTCTCTCTCTCTCTCTCTCTCTCTCTCTCATAGCTACAAAGGTCATTTATTTTTACCCTTATCAGCACAGAGATGTACCAATTCTGCGATCTCTTCCAGTATGTTCCCCTCCTCCCATCACAAAGAACTAAAAGGACCAGATGTTTTGACGTTGTGCAAAACATCAACCTCATGACAACATCGTCATGATGTGTTGGTCATGTCTTCCCTACATATCTCTCTTGTATTTCTATCTGTTTATGCCATACATTTCATATGCTACTCCTCAGAGCACAACTCGGTCTTTTGTTGTCAGTCGGTTTGATGTTGTTTTCTTTTTTTGAGAGAGAATCAGCTTTCCTCTTATTCTCTTCAGAATTCTCTGACGCCTTGAGAACTACACTAGTTTTCGTATACCGTTCGTCCCGTGACTCATGTTATGTACATATATTCAGCATACCTTTGACTCCATTTTACCTTTCGTCGCCTCCCCTGTATGTGTACAGATTTTTACACTATATTTCCAAAGTTCTGAAAGTTTTATTATCTTCCCCCACCTCCGATTTGAATTCAAATATTTATTTCAGTGATATTTGTTGTGAACCCAGTTCCCCTGAAAGAAAATGAATAAAAAAAAATATGTAGACTCTCTTTCTGTGTCTGTCCGTCTATCTCTCTTTTTTTCTTCTTTGTCTCTCTCTCTCTCTCTCTCTCTCTCTCTCTCTCTCTCTCTCTCTCTCTCTCTCTCTCTCTCTGGGTAAGTGGGTAGGTAGATGGGTAGAAAGTGGTAGACTGCCACTGACCAAAGGGGTATCTCAACGTCACTGATCCGCCTGGGTATCGGGAGAAGGGTTTGTGACCACTGTGCAGTGAGCCAACACTTGGTTGACCGTCGAGTTTCACGCCTTTGACCCAGGTAGCTGCTGTATCTTGTGTCTGCCTTACCCACACGTGCGCTGCTGGCTTTCAGTTCACACATATATGTAAAAAATCTTTATTTCATACATAACACACGAGGACATGCAACTCACACGGTTCGTTCTTCGTAACCCCGGATTTTCCTGCCATGAACTGTACGCTCTAGCCCTGCCTCAAGGCACCTAACAGAAAATTAAAATGGAGTGATGGTGTAAACCACCACTGGCAGGAATGTGAAGAAAAAAAAATTGTGTTCAAGGCCCAATGCAAGGACAAATGTCCACATCAAGGCCGGGCATTAATTGAAATTCAGAGAGAATCTTGAAAGGGAAAAACAAGAGACAAGGGAAAGTATTTACGAATTTTGGAGGAAGTAAAAAAACCTGTCTTTTACAATGTGCCAGGTCACAGTTATTGGGAAAGACATGAGAAGTTGGTGAGTTCCAAAGCTTCGACGTGTTGGGAAAGAAGTAGATATCAAAACGGCCCACCCTTGAGTTGCTGATGGCCACACAGTAGTCATGTGACGCAGCAGCTTACTGAGTATAACGTGGTCTACCTTGTGCTGGGGGCACACACAGAGGATTGATCACAACAGAACAAGAAGAAATGAGAACTTAAAACAATTTTACAGTCCAGATTATGCCACGTCAGAAACCCTGCTAGATCATTGGAACGCATCGTTATACAGACGAAGTGTGCCTTTTTGAAAAATAGAAACTCACTTGTTACACAGAAGAAGTTAGACATCTGATGTGTATGTATATAGTTAAACAAAGTCTGGTCAATAAGACCTTTGAAATCAAAGTGAATGACATCAATGAGTCCGCTAGAGATAACAAGACAGTGCGGAACAACATGTCAAAAGTTTGGCTGCATGAAAGAGTGAAAAACAGAATCAATTTAGAAGAATTTGAATCATCCACATCAGATATAACCACATTCATGCAAGAAGGATCTTAACAACCTAGAGAGAAAGCCGATATAGATGATTCACAGTGACTGTGATTTGATTGTAGTGAGAATCCAAGCCAAACACAATAGACTTGGTAACATACAGATACACCAAAAGCCGACCGAAATGACTATGAAGAAATATCAACAAAATGTTAGATAAATGTTGAGGGGGCTGGAGAAACCAGATCCGATAATTATGTCGGCTGGTGAGTTGGTTATGGAGGAAGACATAAACATACTATTATAAGGGTTTTGGCTATCTATGACATTGTATTGTGGTTGTCTACGGGACTGTAATTGTTATCATTTACGGTACTGTAACTTGTTGTCCACGGCACTGTAACTGTGGTATCTGTGGCACTGTAATGTATTATCTACGGCACTGGAACTGTTGTCATCTACGGCACTAAAATTTATCTATGGCACTGTAACCGTGGTTATCTACGATACTGTAATACATGTGCAAAAAGAGCAGTCGTGCAGAGTTTACCGAATAAACATGAAAAAAAAAGATGTAGATGAAAGGATGACATTGATGTAGATTAAGGGATCATCTTTTTGTAAACACAGAGGGTGGAGCGCATGAAAGCAGGCAACAGAAACACGGGAAAATGTAAAATAGGTGAAATGAAAGAAGAAATGAAATCAATGATGAGATTGAAAAGAACGGTCATTAGAGAGCAAAAAGTGTGGAAAATGAACATCATTTATAGAAATGTAGAAAAATATAAATGAGTCAAATAACAGACAAAACATAACTGTTGATGAAGGTTATAAATGTGTAAAATTTTGAATCGCAGGAGACAAGTCTGAGGATAACAAGGAGAAAAGTAAAACGAATGAAATTAATAGACAGCAAATACAACAAAAGACAATATTGTGAGTACGGTCACCCCTGAATATTCCGGCACTTGTGTTTGGGTTTCTTGATGCCAGAGGATATTTTGAGGGAAGAATGTGAATATGTTCACCCACAGACTTGCTACAAATATGACCAATATCACCCCTGCATGTGATGAAAGACTGTAATTACGTACGCCATCAGAGAGTAGATCACAAACTAAAATCTGTTATTAGTACGTTTATCATGAAAAGTGTAAAATTCATGAGACGTGTAGAACCAAACATCCAATAACGGTGAAACTTGTTGAAAATACAAGAACTAAAATTGATAACAGTGAAAGCGCAGTTGGGGGGAGGAGGGATGAGGATCAACATAACAGATCTACAGACATATCTGAACAGAGATGAAGATCGCGTAACAAGAACCAATACCGAGAAAGAAATACTGGAATAGCTATGTCACAGACAACAGGTGGGGAAAATGGAATTAATGGAGATGCATCAGTAAGATGAAACAATGAATGACCTGAGTACGAAGATGCTGATTGTACAGTTTTTATTTCTACTTGGAATCACTGCAAAGCTGTTCTTCGCATAGTTAAGCACATTTTCATTTAAAGAAAGTGTGCTGACCTGACGTCTTCTTTTTGGTCCTGAACCAAAAACATCTCCAACAACTTCTAAAAACCAGCCTTTCCTCTTCTCTTCCGACCTGATCAATCTAATGCTAACTCTCCAACTGATAAAGCCGTTTTTGCAGTGTCTTGTTTTCTTCTAACGATACAGTGGATGATTCAACATCTAATCCTCCACCCACAAAATCTCCTCTCACTAAACTTAAGCTTTCTAGTGAAATATTCTCGCGCTGGGCCTTCCAAGTACTCTCCTAGCTGCAGATGAAAGCGTATAACTCAGATGACGTACCTACTTGAGTTCTAAGGGATTGTGTCTCAGATGAAGCTCCAATCCTTGCTGTCCTATTTTGCCTCGTTCTAAAAACCCAGACTTTTCTGTCCGCTTGGAGGCACCCATTGGTGCACGCCATCCCTAAGAGGGGAGACCACTCTAACCCCTCCAACTCTCGCCCCATTGCTCTCACTTTTGTCATCTCCAAAGCCTTTTTCTATCAGAACTCTCCTAAACTCTCAGTCTTTTGAGCATTTTGAATCCCATTTCTTTCTTTCAGATTCCCAGTATAGGTTTCTCAGCACTAGGTGTACTGGCAATCTCATCCCCTATGTCACCCCCCCCCCCAAAGTCTTCTCTCAGATATTTGGGTGAAACTTTTGTCGTAATCGTCGACAACTCCGAAGCATTTGACAGAGCGAAGCACAAGTCTTTTTGCTTTCTAAACTCCCTTCCTTTGGTTTCACTGCTTCGCTGTGCGATGGATAGTTTCCTCTCGTCGTTCCACCGTAGAAATCGTTGATGGAGCGACATCTCCCTCCTGTCCTATTCATGATGGCGTTCCTCAGGGTTTTGGCCTGTCGCTCACTCTCTTTCTTCTCTCTTCTACTACTAACCTCGTACACTCTTATACTGATGATTCCACTTTACATTTTTCAGCTCACTTTTCCTCCCTTTCTCTCTTTAATACTCTTTCTCGTACTGATCATATTTTTTTTCTTTCAGTTTGGACTTGTGCAGCATCTTGAAATGAGGGAACAGTAACCTTGTTAATTGAATTGGTAGTGCTGAAACGCAAAGTCTTCCTTTGTCTCTCTCTAAGAATTATTCGTTCCTTCTGTCAGTTTCAAAACACGACAATTCAAAGATGTAATAGCATAACCATATTAGGTATATCTGTATCTTGCAATGGAAACCCTACGTCTCATCCAACCCTCGACGGGTTAGGACGTGTGTCAGTGGCGCTCTCGGGTCACCTACAGGTCAACGTGTCGACCTGAATCTCTCTCTCTCTCTCTCTCTCTCTCTCTCTCTCTCTCTCTCTCTCTCTCTCTCTCTCTCTCTCTCTCTCTCTCTCTCTCTCTCTCTCTCGTTATAGGTATAACAATTCTCTTGCCTTTCCCACCAGACGACCATTAGACCACAAGTTTGTCGGTCGCCGACCTCCCAATCCATTTTCTACGTTCCTTCCTGTCCTCCATATTCTGTTTTCTTTAACTTCCTCCAGCGTCTTCCCTCCTCTTTCAAGTGAGCTCTTGATGCCCCCAATCCATCTCATTGTAGCGCGTCCTGCTGGATGTCTTCATTCAGAAGCCCGGGTCAAATACTTCTTTGTGTATCATGTCTCTTTCTCAACTTATTCTCTCCATTTATTTCTAAAACAGACGTCAGGTTTAGGCCTTCTTTTTTTCTTTGTGTTTTCTTAGTTTATCCATTATTTAACTTGGCGGTTTATTTTCAATATTCTCATCTCTGGACAATCATACTTCCGATCATTCTCAGTTGACATGTTTTTCTAATGTAATGATGTTTCGCAAATTCTTTGCGTCTTTATTATGCCCCTGTGATAGGTTTTAAGTGTCGGTATGGGATGTAAGCAATATGTCCTTCATGCTAGAGTATAAGAGGTGTCAGTTATGGCCATATTGTCAAGTCACCAAGAAAATCTTTACCTGTAAAGAAAGTTTTAGGTTTCTAACATAAAGACACAATGTTGGAGAAAACTGTCGTATACCGAAAAATGCCTGCGGGGTGAACGTTGTGTCAGCCGCAGGGGAGTGTAGGGACTCTTTGTGTTCTCCAGTCAACAGGTAGTGTGTAGAGAACTCGAGCTCTCCAGTCGACAGAAGTCTTTGTGGAGACCTTGTGCTTTCTCAAGGACGGTACAGTGTGAGGAGACCAGGAGTGATCTCCTGTGGACAGAGAACGATAGTGTGAGGAGTGTTGTTAAATCTCCATTGGATGGCTGGGAACTGTGTATTGAACCCAGGACAGTGACGTAAGTCATAGCGCCTAGTTATATCATCCTGACTTTGATACAATCGACAGAGGTCTCAGATTTAACATAAATGTCAATACGCTCTTTAAGTAGACCTTCTTGCGTTTGACGTCAAAGACACAGTAATGCCACATCACTGGATTGTTAATGTTATGAATTGTAACGTTTGTGGTATGGTAACCTAAAGATGTTAATCTCTACATTCTACAAAGTGTTTCCTCTACTACCCATATAAATCTGACCCTACATGTGGTGCCTTTCGTTAACAAAGGTACCAAGCCTAATCCCCCTCCCTTGCTTGACTAATCCCTTCTTGACCTCTTTCCCTGATCACCCTATCTCATATGACCGACCTTCTCCCCTCCCTCAGCATCTCCTCAGGGGATTCTGTGTCAATAGGCTATTCCTCCCTCAGATGCAGTACAGACTTGATATATGATAATGTTGCTCCCCGCACCCCTGAGGGACACATAAATGGTATCCATGCGAAGTAAGTCATGCGGATTAGTGACCGATAGACATTGATAATGTTGATTCTTACCCTTACTGTACGTGGTATGTTTTCTTTCCTGAGCACACACAGCTTTACTTAATCTATGATTCTGGTTCGTGTATTACTTACTGGGTACCTATTGGATATATGCATTTTTTTAACTTCCTAATGGCACAGTATTCATCTAGGACCTCTTCACCACGAACAATGTCTCTCCTTTCCCTCCCAAAATACGTCATGTATATGGGTGACTTCCTGTGTTTTGATTTATTTGCCTTTACGTCAAGAATAACATATCTCATTATCATTTCTTGGCTACATATCTACAACAATATTTCCATCATTTTCTTTTATATTGCTTCTAAAGCACATGCCTCTCGACCCTCTGGCTTGACTCTATTCCAATGTTTCATCAACACTGTGAAGGGAGAACTGTTCCATGTGATGATTTCCCTGTCATTCCAAGGAGAGTTTGGCCTTCATTTTTTTCCTAAAGTTTGGGGGCCTAAGTCTCACAGTCATGTGGTTATGAATCTTTCTTAATATCTTTAACTGTATAGTTTCTGCCCTCACCTGTTGTACTCTGACTGGTTATCATTGATGGTTGTGGTGCTAAAGTAAAGTGGAAAACTGTAGATTTGTCTTGATCCGAGGGTTCTGAGTAGATCTTAGCAGAGCAGCCACATGAGAGTTCTACCCACTGCCAGGCATTGAGGACATTGCCGCAAGATCATTAGGAGTATGTGTCTTTACAATTCTTGATGTAAAGCAAGGTTTTTGGCACGTCACAATTAGAAGATCAGAACTCCTTCTTGATTACATTCAGAACCCCCGTCGGCAGATACAGAAGACTCCGCATACAGTTTAGGATCAGTCCCGCGCCTAAAGTTGTCCAACGTCACATTCGTCAGAGAATAGAAAGTTTATCTGGAGTTGAAGCTGTAGCTGACGATATCTGTGGTTTTGGTAAGACTCAAGAAGTAGGAACTGGAGACCATGATAAGAAGCGGTACCAGTGTTCATGTCGATGCGAGGAGCGCCATGTGACTCTGGGAGTAGAAAAACTTCTGTTCAGACTTAATGAAGTACCCGTGATTGGTCGTGCAGTAACGTCGGAGTGACTTAAGCCTGCATTACAGAGAGTGAGGACTTCGAGGGAGATGCCTGCTCCAGCTGTGGTATCGGGTGTCGAGCGTTTATTCATTACCTGTTCTTAGGCTGACAGACATAACCAAACCTCTAAGTAATTTGACGTAAAAGGATACTCCTTTCATGTGACAGGAGGTTCAAAAGCAGTTACCCGAAGAGAGCTGTTTCATCAGCGCCTGTTCTACGATACTACAGTATGCAGGACGAGGTTACTGTGTCCTGTGATTCCTCACAAACCGGAGTGGGCGCCGTATTCATCTAAGAGAGTCAACTGGTCCCATTTGCGTCTCACAAGCGCCGAGCAACGGTATACCCAGATAGAGAAGGAGCGTCTTTCTGTTGTGTTTGTTTGCTAACGCTTCCATCCCAATCTGATCGGACGCGAGTCAGTCACAGGACAGACGGATCACTAACCTTTGGAACCATCTTTAAGAAACCCTTAGAAGCTGTACCAGTACGACCTCAAAGAACACTTATGTGATTATTGTTTATGTGATTATCATAGGCTACTGAGATAGATATTAGAAGAAAGAATCTGTGTCAACCACTCAAAATTCCTTAACAAAAGTCCTTCACAGGAAGGCACCGTTGCAAGTCGTCCTCTATACTCCAGCAAGACTCGACCCAGAGAACCAACACTTTATTTGTCGCTGTGACAGCGATAAGACTTTTATTGTTAATAAACCTGTGGCTGTCAGCTTTTATCAACCCGGAGTGAAGCAAAATGCGGCTATTTGACCTTTCTTGAGGCTCCCTCCGTGCGTTAATTGAGAAGTTGACCTGATTCATAGAGCTCCCTGCTGTGATTAACAAGTAATTCCTATAAGAAATTTCTTCGGCGTTGACAGGGAGTTACATAAAAGAATTAGTCGTTCTCCTCACTGGCATTCTGCCGAACAAACATTCTAGCCTCTCACTGGATGCGTCCTAACATTAGAATCTAAATTGTTCTAAGTATTTTTGCTTTGATGTAGTAGACGCCATCAGGTTCCGCCAGCGGTCCTTTCATTCGCCATATTCAGCTCTGCTTCGTCGGATGTTGTTATCCTAACATTCCGATCTTAAAGCTTCCTACAAGGCACTGTTCGGCAGTAGCCCCGCTCGACCCTGCTGCCGTGGGACTTGATTCTCCGACGTGAATGAATGAGGGATAGAGTGACTGGCACCAGTTGTACCGTCATATTCTGCTGATCTGGAGACCATGTCGGAAGACAGGAGAAAATGACAAAAACCGCTGGGAAGGTAGGGAGAGAAGATATGAATGATAATCATCAGTAACCCTGCCACAGCCTTGGAGCGAAGACATGGGAAAGAGGAGGTGGAAAGTCGGGATAAATACACACGAACTTTACTGCTACACCCTGCTGACCTGGTTCACACGGCAGGGAAGGAATGGAGGGAAAGAGGAAGAAATTAATGATGACCAACAGCACCGCCATCACATCCTACTGAGCTGAGGGCGGGAGTCAATATAGGCCATCAGCAGCACTAAGAAAAAAAAAAAAGCGTTAATCTTAGGCCTTCATCTGTGGAGAAAGAGAAGCAATGACTGGCGCTAGTAGCACCACCCTGCTCTGTTCTGTTGAGCCCCAGATGGGGAAGGTGAGGGTAGAACTGCATCCACAAAAGCATCTCTCCATTCCACTGGTCCGGGTCCCCTAGATGGGGAAGGTGAGGGTAGAACTGCATCCACAAAAGCACCTCTTCATTCCACTGGTCCGGGTCCACTAGATGGGGTAGGTAAAGAGGAGGAGAATAATCGCTACCATAAACAACGTCAAACGAACTTTATTGAAGGACATCAAGAGCGAAGCAGAAAGTAATGGCTATTAGCTGCCCCGCTATGCGCTAACAAGCCGGAGAGTGGTAGAGAGAGTATATAAAAGCAGCCGTTAGAACCACCATACCTGCTGCTTCTTTACCTAAAGCCTAGATTAGTCTTCAGCAGGACTGCCACGAAGATAGTGAGAAAGAAAGAAGAGATGATGGCCGCCAATAGCATCATTTTACTTGCTGGCATTGACCAAACCCAAAGCTTGGGAGGGAATGAGGGAGGGAGGGAGTCATATAGACGAGCAGCACCGCCACACTTTCTGACCTTGAACAGAAAGCTTGGGATGGAGAGACGAATGGAATAATGGCCAAGAGTAGCACCACTGCATCTTCTTCGATGGGAAGTCCAGCCGACAAGAGGAGGAGGGAATTATAAGCAACAACAGCCCAGCCACACCTAAAGCTGGTGCCTAAGGCTGGAGGAAGGAGGGTTTGGTGGCTATCATTAGTGATGCTTCATAGTGCTGACCGTAAGCCAAGAACTAGAGACGAAGGGAATGATGTCCATACCAACATCAAGACACAATGCTCTATCTTGGCCGCCAGCTCTTCCCATCAATCGATAAAGGAAAGTAAAAGAAAAAGAAATAAAGTAAAAATAGAAAAGTCAACATTCTCAGGTTAATGTAATATGTCTCCCTTGACTTTTTTTTCCTATCATTATGTTCACTATGTGCGAGACACCATTAAAAGTATTTTGCCAACAAGATAAATATAAACAGCAAGAGTAGATACTCTTGATCCGAGGACATTGTCAGAAACGAGAAATGAGATAGTTAAACCCTAGGCTGTTCTTCTGAATGAATCATCTGCAACGGCAAAATGTTCTAAAGGAATGGTAATTTGCCATTGTAACACTGATACTCCAGAATATTGAATATAGCACTGCCCGGATATTATCGTCCAATTAGCTTAACGTATTTGGTAAACTTAAGGAAACTATCATATGGAATAAGACTGTAAACCATTTAGAGGACCACCACTTAAGAAATGATTCCTATTATGGTTTTCGGCAAAATCGCTCATGTTTGACAAGCCTACATGATTTATTTTATGAACAAGCAACATATATGATGTAAGTTAAGTAATTGTTGTTATCTATATAGATTTTCATAAAATATTCAGTGAAGTCCATATTGGATGTTACTAACTAAAGTTAAGACAAATGGTATAGATAGGATTGTATTTCACTGGTTAGGAAAATATTCAGTTGGTCGCAAACAGAGTTGTAATGAATGGTCAAACCTCAGAACTTTTACACATAACAAGTGTTGTACCACAAGGATCAGTCTTGGGACCAGTTCTCTTTCTCATACATATCAGTGACAATGGTAATGGGCTGCATTGCAAGATATCGAAATCTACATACGATACTGATTTGGGAAAACAAGTTTTCAACAGATATTGAACGTCCCAGCTTCAAACAGACATAGATGAAATGATGAACTGGGCTATTAAGTGGCATATATATTTAATAATCGATAAGCGCACAAAGGTTTCCATGTCGGTAGTAAAAATGGAAAGGAAAGCTACAGTTTGAATTCTGTTGAACTGCAAAAGATCGATGATGAAAAAGACTTAAATGTTATATTCTCTGGTGATCTAAAGCCAGGTACACGGTAAAACAGAGACAGTTAAAAAGGTGAACAAAATTCTTGGATTTATAGTAAGTAATCGAATTAAAAAGTCCAGAAAAATTATCCATACTCTTTAATAGTAACTCGCGCGTCCCCATCTTGAATATTGTGTTCTGTTTTGGTCACTCAACTACAGGAAAGACAGAATTGAGAGAGTACAGATATAAGCTACCAAGATGATTCCCGGACCGAGAGCCAAATCCTATGAGAGCCGATTATACGACTTGAATCTAATCTGTTTATCATAGAAAAGAGGCGGTTAAGGAGTGATTTGCTACACACATTCAGAAATGTCAAATACTTCAACGATATCGATATAACGAATTACTTGTGGATATAGTTGTCTGATTTCAAAGGTAATGATGGTTACAAACTCGTGGGCAAAAGAGTTATCTCAGATGGGGCAAAATCTTTTTTCTTCTACAGCATTGTTAACATATGGAATGATTTACCTATAAGAGTGGTTGCAAGTAGTTTCATAAATACGTTTGAGAATAGACTTTATGAATATTTCACTTCAAATCTACGACTGACATTATTCGCACCTCCTTAGCTATACGAGAAATTTACTTCTTCCTGTGAAATATCAGGAAGTCTGTCTACTCCTACTATGTAAATCCATGAGTTTCTGTTCTCTTCCAGTATCACAAGCAACGTCGTTAGTGCTCAGTCTTCTGTTGCAGCTGAAATCTATTTGTACCCATCTGTATCTGTATAAGCGTGTGTGTGTGTGTGTGTGTGTGTGTGTGTGTGTGTGTGTGTGTGTGTGTGATTCCAAATAATAGGAATTCGTATGGGGTATGTACATATAAGCACATCCAAGAATTCAAAAAAGAAAAAAGCTAATAATATGCATTTACCAAAATTTCTTCACACACGAGATAGTGAATTCCGCATATCATTGCCATGTTAGGCTTGGTGCAAAGGCGTTTAAGAGACAAAAAATACTGCTACGTTATGCAGTTTCTTTGGACGGTTACGTAGTGGTGGTAGATTCTGTCTCTCGTTGTCTGTGGAAAGGATGACAGAGGAGAGGTAAAGTTAATGTGGCATAGCAGCAGCATGTGCTGGTGAAGAGCATAAGTTCTTACGAGTAAAGGTTGACCATGATAATGGCGTCATGAATTATCAGTAGCGTCAAAAAGGTGCCTTGAGAAACACACAGTGTTGAGAGAATAAGCCAAAAGAAACGAAAGGGATTCTGACGTGGCCAGTCTTACACAAGGCCAACCAAAACCCCAATTTTTCCCCTTAGCAGAAGTGATTCTCCCTTGAAAGCTGTGGTAGGTTGGTTTTATTCCTACGAGAGATTCTAAACGCAAATATTCTTTTTCCCTCTCTGGTTTACCAACGTAGTTTGTATGAGAACCATCAAGTTATCTTTATGATGCGAACCGCAGTCTCCAAAACAACATAGTCTCCACCATTGTCTCTCCGGAACTCATTAGCTAACCATTTTTGTGTTCACTGGACTGTCACCCTCACCAGAATGTGGAATTTACGAGCACGTGGCTTTGCGAGGCTGCTGCTGCTGCTGCCTCCTCCTCCTCCTTCATCCCCCCTCGTCTGGGGCAACATGTGGGGCCGCCCCTGCTCTCTGGAGTGAACATCACAACACTGCTGGGTCAAGAGCAGCTCACAGTCACGAGCAGTGGAGGACGTCTCGAGGGAGCACCGGCTTCTGTCTTGAAAGGACTGAGGTCACAGTCGCTCATCTTAATGACTTTTCGCTGTGAATTGTGTGGATCAACAACACGGCTATGTATCACTTGGGGTGAAAATGTATACACATATGGAGAAGAAAAAGTATGCTATACCAAGACTTTATTAGTATTTCGATACGACATTATTCAGATATACAAAGTATTACGACACGTCTTCATATGCAAATAAGAGAAATCTTAATTCCAGAAATGTCACAAAGAAAATACCCCAGAGCATGTGCAACAAAAAGAATTCTTTCTTTATTTGAGGAGCGAGTCGGGGGTTTTCTGTTAATAAGGCCAAGAATAATTTCCCCTGAGGCGAAGCCAAACGTTCGGGGATTATTTAATTATTTAGAATATTCCACTTTCGCTCCCTCATAACCTGAGAGGAAATGCCTTATTTACAAAGAAAAAAAAATTTCAGACCAATTTTTTTCTATCGAACTGGTTGCTGTATGTATGTATGTTTGTCCACGAGTATTTAAAAGATGTATTCTATTTTTCAGGTTTGCAGGATTACGTGTGTGTGTGTGTGTGTGTGTGTGTGTGTGTGTGTGTGTGTGTGTGTGTGTGTGTGGATGCATGCGTGAGTGTATATGAGTGTAATTTTTGCGTGAATGTTTTTGTGTGTATATGTGAATGGTTGTATTTGTATGTCTTTGTGTGGATATATACATTTGTGCATATATTTGAATATGTGCGTATATTTGCTCTTATGTCTATGATTGTGTGTACATGTGTGTTTATATGTACGTCTGTATATAGGGATATTTGTAATCACCTATTTGTAATGTGTTGGGAATGAGTTTGGCACTTGTGAGGCCCCATCTCTTGTGATTACTATGTGTGATCATCATTATTGTGATGAGTATTTTACATTTGTGTTGCTCCGTCCCGTAACCTTCTTTATACATACCATGTCGTTATGTACATACCCACACACGAACACCCCAGCCAAGGCTTGGTTCTCATTTATCGACCAGCCACGAGGGGAGGATAAACACCTTGGCTTATGCTATGTGTGTGTGTGTGTGTGTGTGTGTGTGTGTGTGTGTGTGGGTGTGTGTGATCAAAATCATATGCTAGTCCATTATGAAACTTCAGCATATATCTGTCTATATGTCTGTCAATCTATATATCTGTTTATCTTTCAATATATATCTGTCTAGCTATCTCTACCTCTATCTATCTATCTGCTTTAGATGCATAGCTCAACCTATAGCATTCTGAAAATCTAAATATGATTTAGTTGACTACCTTCTTCAAAACCAGGATCATCATGACTTATGGTAATAATGGAAAAATCTTGATCCCTGGTGTATTAAAGGTTATATAGGTCTTGACCTTAGCTAGGAAGAAGCAAAGGCATCATCAGGAGGGTATACACGCCAGAGATTCATTTTCTTAAAACGCCTTTATCGTTTTGATGTCTGCTCAGTTCTTAACGCCAGCCAGAAGGATGTAGTGAGCTCACCAAGGTGTTGTGGGAGTCTTTCATCCTCATCTTACATAAAGATCCATTTTCTCAAAAACGCCTTCATATGAAGTTTTGAATCTTTAGGACAGTACCTAAGGATGGAAAGTCACCATTATCATTAGAGATCACTGCAGCAGCGCCTTCTGCGTCTGTGTATTCCCTGAGGAATAGGTGTTCCGCCAACTTATTAGCCGTCTCTTGCAAAGTGGCAGCAGCAGTGAGGGATCGATATGAGCTTTTAGGATTCCACATTAGCGATATATATATATATATATACAACATTTCTGCACGTGCCACAAGCATGTGAACCGTAAAGGGAAACTTCGTGTTCGTTACAATTCTCGTATTCGAAACTTTCTGACAATCAGGTTAACATTGACGATATTTCTGTGTGGGCCTTACTCCTCCGACCCAGCGTGCATGCCAGCCTCAAAGCAGCATCAACACACACGCCCACACAACTCCTGTCACCCCCCACCCCCCTAGCGGAGCCAGGCACTCAATATTCAACGTGAACTCTCTTCTCAAAGCACCTCTCTGTGCAGCTGATGTTATCACTGCTAAACGCAACACTGTGAGGTAAAGTCAACTGGACTCCCCAAGGCAAAGTTGCTGTGTTCCTCCTGACGAGGTATGATGATCAAATTTGATGGAACGGGAGTGATATTACAATCGGGGGTACCTCAGGATAGATCTTCTCGTCTCCAAAGGCGGTACCGCTAGGCGCCTAAGAGCATACAAACGTCGCACAGACTCAGTACTGACCTCTTTGAAGCACATTATTCCTGGAGGTAAGCATGGGCATTGTAGACGCGGCTCCGGATCTCTTTCCCTCCTCCTGATAACACTGAATGAATCGGCGAACTCTTGAGAGAGGGTGATATCTGCTGAGAGCTAAGATGAATGTTGAAACCTGGGTATCTCTGAACGACAGACTCACAAAGGTCCAATATGAATGGCCTTGACCTACATGATAAAGTTAGTTTAGACACATTCACTAACATCTACGTTAGGTTGATCATGCAGCTTCAGACGCTCTATTGATAATGATCAGTTAAACAAGGAAAAAAAAAAGACATTTTCTTCAGTATTGAGGAATACCATATGGGTCAATTAAATGAAAATTCATTCGTTCAGGTTTCATTTAGGCAAAGTAAAATCAATTACCGACATGTAAAGATAGCTAGTATTCATAACTTAATCACATTTCTAGATTGAATTTTTGGCCTTTGATGATGTATTGTATGATTTAGTAACCCAGAGTACCACGAGATTTCAAATTTTTTCATTTGTTTGCGGTTCTTCCTGCAACCCTAAGTAATGGCAGTTGGTCGTGAAATTGCTCAATTAATTTGACCAACTGAAAACCAAAAAGATTACTAAAACAAAGCATATAATGACTGGAGCTTCAAATTGCATCTCATCTTCTTGCAAGTTAGTGAAGCAAAAAATCATTTCGTTTTTGTATCCCTTCCCACATTTTTATCTTCTCTGACTACATCAAATACCACCATTCAAATTAACCCTTGATGATAAATCTATTCCATCCGTTATTAACCATTAGTTATCTCTCACATAAGAATATATATATATATATATATATATATATATATATATATATATATATATATATATATATATATATATATAAAACCGTCATTTCCCGCTTTAGAGAAGTAGTGCCAGGAGCAGCCGAAGAAAGGCTGCATCCATGCATCCATTCACATCCATTCTCTAACTGTTTTGTATTATGCACCGAAACCACAGCTCCCCCATCCACAACCAGGCCACACAGACCATTCCATGATTACTTCGGACAATTCACATGCCATGGTTCAATTCACTGAAAACACGTCGACCCCAGTGAACTGAATCGTTCCAACTGACTCTATTTCATGCACGCCTTTCAGCCCCGATTGCTCAAAATCTTCTTCACTCCATCTATCAATCTCCAGTTTGGTTTCTGCGTTCTCCTTGTTACCTCCACTTCTAACACACATACCTGTGTGTCAACCTTTCCTCACTCATTCCCTCATTATGTCCAAACCATTTCAGCACACCCTCTTCAGCTCTCTCAACCACACCCTTTTTCACTACCCACACCTCTCTCGTACCTTTTCATTACTTACTCGATCAAACCACCTCGCATACACATTGTCCTCAAGTATTTGATTTCTAACACATCTATCCTCCTCCGCACAACTTCATCTACAACCCATACTTCTCATCTGTATAACATAGTTAGGACCACTATAAATATATTCATTTTTGCCCTCCCAGGTAATGTTCCCTTTTGTCACACATTCTTCAGTGCTCCCAGAACCTTCGCCCTCTCCCCTGCCTCATGATTCATTTCCGCTTCTATTGTTCCAATCGCTGCCATGTGTATTCTCAGGGTTCTAAAACACTCCACTTCCTCCAAGTTTACTCTGTTTAAAGTCACACCCAACTAACTTACCTCTCAACCCTGCTAAACCTAAAAATCTTGCTTTTATTTACACTCACTCTAAACTTCGTACTTTCACACACTCCAAACTCAGTTACCAACTTTTGCAAATATTCACTCAAGTCAGCCACCAGTGCTGTATCATCAGCAAACAACAACTGCCTCCACAGGTCCTCTCATCCCCCACAGACTGTATCCTCGCCATTCTCTCTCAGACTCTCGAATTTACCTCCCTCATAATACCATCCATAAAAAAATAGAACAATCATAATGACATCATACACCCATGACGCAGAACAACCTTCACTTGGATTTATTCACTCTCTGCTCTTCCTATTCGTACAAATGCCTTACTCCCTTGATAAAAACTTTTTTACCTCTCGCACGTAGTAAGTCTATGATACGCTCGTTGTCTGTCTTGGACAATCACTTGTTTACCAAATGGCGTCCTAGCTACGTCTCTTCGTTGTATATCAACTGACCGTTATATTTCTTTTTTGTATCTCCCCTGATGATGTGATTATTACACTAAAGTGCACTTGGGAACTTATCGTGTTTCATTTTCCCCGTGGACTCATAGGAATATATATATATATATATATATATATATATATATATATATATATATATATATATGGTTGCCATTTCCCGTGTGAGCGAGGTAGCGTTTAGAAAAGATGACAGTTTTAGAGAAAATATCTCACTTGCCTCCTCTCTCCATTCCTTCTTTTGGCAAGTAATACCGGAAGGGAGGATTTCCACCCACCCAGTCCCGCTCCTCTTAGTCGGAGGGAATAAGTGGGTAGTATTCTATCTCCATATATATATATATATATATATATATATATATATATATATATATATATGTGTGTGTGTGTGTGTGTGTATTTTTGAAGAAACTGCACGGTTATCGAAATAGGTTTACTGTAGGTATGATAACATTCACACACCAGGTGTTTGGAAATATATACTGAAAATGTTGATGTAAATCAAAGGATGGGCAGTGCACGGTTACCATATACAGCACTTTAGTCAGACTTTCCCACCTACCTTCCTAACCAGACGTTATTGCAATCTTTTAACATGATACTACCGTCTCTCTCTCTCTCTCTCTCTCTCTCTCTCTCTCTCTCTCTCTCTCTCTCTCTCTCTCTCTCTCTCTCTCTCTCTCTCTCTCTCTCTCTCTCATATTTGTTCATCGTTTGAACAAAGTAAACGGTTGATGTTTCACAGTCATCTTGAGTCTAGTTTTTCCCTTTCGTTTCTAATCACTCTAGTGACTCAGAAACCTGACTCCGTATTGGCTCAGCACTAGTTTCTAAAGTGATTCAAAACCAGGAGCGCTGACCCTTCATTCCCTTTAACTTAGGATTTACCATGAATAAAGAACCACCACTCCAGTTTTCTTGTTTATTGCTGGTTGGTCTACATGTATAAAAGGCACTTGTTACAAAATGTAGAAAAAAGATCTGGTGTTGAGCCACACCTGGGCCCTGACACGCATTGAGAAATTGATGCCTGGAGGAACGACCCCTTCCTGTACACACCCCCAGCTGCACTGTGGGATAGGATGCGTGTGGTGAAAATAGACTCGTCATAAAACGGGATTCGGGTGCATGTCATACACTCTGGCTACAGGGGAGTCCCTTAGGTTTACAACACAAGAAAGAGGCTTGGGTTGACATGTTCGAACTACTGTCAGCCGTGTCTGTTGCGGATCTTGGTCTAATGCCCACCTGTATTGGCCGATGGTCAGTTCATCCGTTGAGGTGGTGGGTTGTCCCAGCATGAGGTACATAGGAAGGTCGGAGAAGGTTGATACGTGGTGAGTGTAGCCTATCAAAGTCGATACTACGGTTTGTGTGAGTAGATGGATATCAAGAGTACGAAGGTGTATAGAGAGTATGGTATACTTTGCATAGGAAGGTACAGAGAGAGAGAGAGAATTTAGTATATCAATTTCAACAGAGTACGATTCGTGTAATGAACATAGGATGGAGCGTGCTCAGGTTAACAAAGTAATAATGTAACATGATGTAGGATAATGTAACAATGTGAGAAAATGGTGTTGTGTGCTGAATACAGCAAGATCAAAATGTAGGAAGCGTGTTGTGCACAATGTGTGATCTGGTAAGAACCGAGTGTAACAAGCAGAGTGTGCAAGAGTCAAGTATAGGAGTATAGGATGCACTGTACTAAACTTAGTAAGTGCATAAAAGTTTGAAGTGCATTTAGGGAATGTTAGATTATTAAGTGAGGTTGTAGCCCACTCAAGCATGTGTAATGAGAGAGAAGGAAACTGAGTACAGGACAAATATAGCAAGATGAAGTAAGATTGAGATATTGTAAGATAGGCTAAGTACCCTTGGTTTACGAAGTGCACTGGAGAAATGCTGCGCGTTTTTTAATCTTTCTTTTATGTTAACGGTTTTATTGGTGGGGAAAAGTACTCATAGAAAACGTGCCAACCTTAACAGATGCCTTAATTCTAAGAGAGAAGCATTACTTCCACAGAAGACTACATCTCTTTTTATGGCTAAGCTTTACTACACTTCGACACTCAATTGGAACATGAAGAGAAGGTGTTTCTGTGGATTTACTTAAAGGTTTGTGATACAAAAGAGACATTTTTGTATATTCACGGTTTTTCTTTGTTAACTTCTTCTTCTCTTTCAGCAATAAATTCTTTCTAAATTATCCTTACAATCTGACCGCAGTATACACAGGTTATACTACATTTGATGGGTGTATTACGATTAATGACGTCATGGCCTTCAAAAGGTGGATTAGCATTATATTCAACACCAAGAGCACACACAGACCGTAAATAATATCAGAAAGAAAATGTTCTATCTATTGTACGTTACTTTTCTCCTGTCATTACTAATGATGTTCTATCCTCGCTATATACTACATAAACATAATGTTAGCCAATAATATCCTACAAGCTGGTATGTCAAGTAGACCTCAAGATAACTGGTTAAGGACGAGGGTCACAATTAGACAGATTTGTACATGACGTTTCACAACAGTGGGCCAAACAGATCCAACGGCAAACAGAAGTAGACGTGGTTAGTGGAGCAAGTGCAGCGGGAACAGTATATACATGTATATATATGTTAGGGTAGTGCAACTGAGGTTGCAACAGGAAGGTCATCAGTAGCAGTTTCATATATATATATATATATATATATATATATATGTATATATATATATATATATATATATATATATATATATATATATATATATATATATATATATATATATATATATATATATATATATATATATATATATATATATATATATATATATATATATATATATATATATATATATATATATATATATATATATATACAAACAGGTTACACAGGAGTGAGAGACGGAGGAGAGGTTGATCTAGAAGATGGTCCTCTACATTGTTGGGAGACTTCCAGTAACGCCACATTTATAACAGCCAGTATATACATTCTCACACAAGTTACTGTGAACACCTTCATAAAAGAGTAAAAAGAAGCAGGCTTGATTGTACTGGAAGCAAAAAAAAAAAAAAAAAAAAATTCGTTCGGGTTTAAAAGTAGGACCTTCGAGGGAAATGGAAGATACCAGAGACCTGCGCTACCATTACAACAGCATGCATATCTAAAACACATAGGTAGTGTAATTCACATAGAGTATTAAATAACAGCACACTACGAGTCTTGAGCCAAATCTCGCCGATATAAATATAGTGTCATGTACAATAGTAGGATTAAACGTATAATATTTCTTCTCTGTCTGTCGCTTTACATATCACAAATATGTCATTGTGACTCCAGGAGACACCAGAATGTTCTCATATATATATCTACATATATATAATATATATATATATATATATATATATATATATATATATATATATATATATATATATATATGTATATATATATATTATTTAATATTACCCTAAAGACCATTTCTGAAAGGGTCCATTGTTTTTACAAGACCCATTTTCCAGAAGTTCCTGGAGTTCCAAGTTTACGCTGCAATCGGTAGCGGGGACAAGATGCGACTCCTATAAAGTGAGAAGTTTTGTGACGAGACTGAACCATGTCACCAGAACTGACGATTACACAGCCTCGCCAAAGATGACTCTTCCCTCACAGAGTAACCTCACTTACCGGGAGTCTAACTAGCACAAATAGACACACGAACACATGGTCCTCCGTGAGGTGGGAGGGAGCGTTATGGAGCACGAGTCAGCACGAGCCAGCCTTAGGTCGGGTTCGAATCCTGAGTGTGAACCCGCATGGGTTCGAATCCTGGGTGTGGTCGTTGGCGTACACCTAAGTGTTCATCTTCCCCTCCAGGCTGGTCGATAAGTGCCTGAGGCCGGTGTGTGTGTATGTGTCTGTGTGTGTGTGTGTGTGTGTGTGTGTGTGTGTGTATACATACATAGGAGTAAAGACATGATGCATATATATGAGGTCAAGAAACTGGGCAACACGAGTTGAAAACTCTCTCTCCTTAGAACAAAAAGATTAATCGCATTGGTTGCGCTAGACGGCGGTACTCCGATGTGATGTTGGGATTTAGATAGCTTTGTTAAGTACCAGCAACTGATGAGGAGGATACTTCCCACATATTGCCTGCGTATCGTAGAAGGCGACGAAAAGTGGAAGGAGCTGGGGTCTGGAAATCCTCCCCTCTCGTTTTTAGTTTTCCAAAAGAAAGAACAGAGAAGGTTGCTAAGTGAGGATTACCCTCGAAGGCTCAGTCCCCTGTTCTTAACGCTACCTCGTTAACGCGGGAAATGGCGAAAAGTATATATATATATATATATATATATATATATATATATATATATATATATATATATATGTCTCCCCTAATGATGTGATTATTACACGAAAGCGCACTTGGGAACTTTTCGTGTTTCATTTTCCCCGTGGACTCATAGGAATATATATATATATATATATATATATATATATATATATATATATATATATATATATATATATATATATATATATATGTCTCAGAAGGAGCGAGACAACGATGATTTTAAAGCAACTGAGTGGAACATGTTTATCAATCTTCAACGTATCGATTCTGAAAATCCGTTCTCATTAGTCAGGCTGTCAACAGTTCATCATATAAGAAAGTTTTTGTGGTCCTACTCTGCAGATCATGTATCGTAAGTGACAAGTCTTAACCCTGTCTTTTCAATAGAATCATTGACGAAAACGAATATCTACAGCTGGAGAATCTCACAGTTAATTGTCAAGTCAGTTGTGTTGAATACTCTCAGGTATTTAAGCAAATGAATAATTCCTTGGGCAATGAACACACGTGACTGAGATTCTCTTTTCACATTTTCTGCTTACAGAAACGTTGCAGTGTCCAGGATATTCATGTACGTCGTTAGCAATAAAGTCACATTTGCATGATATGATTTACAAGATATTGCTCATTAACTTGCTGTAATATTGTCCATCAAAATAATTGAATGTAATTATAGAAATATCAAAAGTAAGGACAGAATGTTTGTGAGAAAATGTAGCTTAGAAGTAAAATGATTAAGGTAACTTAATAATTCCAAATGACTCATGTATAACATAAGACACGACCTGTAAATGCACTACACTTTAATGCATATCAAATGACTTTCTGTTTCCATGAATTTATGTAATCTTTCTGTAATGACATTTAGTTATCTCGTAATCATGTTCAAATGATTTAGTTATGTATCAGTTCAATCGCATCGTCATCTAGTTTTCCATGGCTCAGAAACATAAATATATGACTTGCTACCAGCTATGCATAGGATCCATCAGACATTCAACATTTCTAGATTTTTGGTAAATGTAAACAGAGTATCACTAACCTGTGCAGGGCTATGGGAGATGCATTTTACAATAGACCATTCCCTTATATCAGTACATTGTGAATTCCCTCCAACTAACACTAATCTTGCAAACGACGTACATCAAAACAGTAAATACATACATTCAGTATGTTGTACGTACCACTGATATATATATATATATATATATATATATATATATACATATATATATATATATATATATATATATATATATATATATATATATATATATATATATATATATATATAAGCAAAAAAAAAAAATTGATTGAGAGGGTGAAGGCATGTACAGAGCATCAGATAGGGTAAGAGCAGTGTGGTTTCAGAAGTGGTAGAGGATGTGTGGATCAGGTGTTTGCTTTGAAGAATGTATGTGAGAAATACTTAGAAAAACAAATGGATTTGTATGTAGCATTTATGGATCTGGAGAAGGCATATGATAGAGTTGATAGAGATGCTCTGTGGAAGGTTTTAAGAATATATGATGTGGGAGGCAAGTTGTTAGAGGCAGTGAAAAGTTTTTATCGAGGATGTAAGGCATGTGTACGTGTAGGAAGAGAGGAAAGTGATTGGTTCTCAGTGAATGTAGGTTTGCGGCAGGGGTGTGTGATGTCTCCATGGTTATTTGATTTGTTTATGGATGGGGTTGTTAGGGAGGTGAATGCAAGAGTTTTGGAAAGAGGGGCAAGTATGAAGTCTGTTGTGGATAAGAGAGCTTGGGAAGTGAGTCAGTTGTTGTTCGCTGATGATACAGCGCTGGTGGCTGATTCATGTAAGAAACTGCAGAAGCTGGTGACTGAGTTTGGTAAAGTGTGTGAAAGAAGAAAGTTAAGAGTTAATGTGAATTAGAGCAAGGTTAATAATTAGGTACAGTAGGGTTGAGGGTCAAGTCAATTGGGAGGTAAGTTTGAATGGAGAAAAACTGGAGGAAGTAAAGTGTTTTAGATATCTGGGAGTGGATCTGGCAGCGGATGGAACCATGGAAGCGGAAGTGAATCATAGGGTGGGGGAGGGGGCGAAAATTCTGGGAGCATTGAAGAATGTTTGGAAGTCGAGAACATTATCTCGGAAAGCAAAAATGGGTATGTTTGAAGGAATAGTGGTTCCAACAATGTTGTATGGTTGCGAGGCGTGGGCTATGGATAGATTGTGCGCAGGAGGGTGGATGTGCTGGAAATGAGATGTTTGAGGACAATGTGTGGTGTGAGGTGGTTTGATCGAGTAAGTAATGTAAGGGTAAGAGAGATGTGTGGAAATAAAAAGAGCGTGGTTGAGAGAGCAGAAGACGGTGTTTTGAAATGGTTTGGGCACATGGAGAGAATGAGTGAGGAAAGATTGACCAAGAGGATATATGTGTCGGAGGTGGAGGGAACGAGAAGTGGGAGACCAAATTGGAGGTGGAAAGATGGAGTGAAAAAGATTTTGAGTGATCGGGGCCTGAACATGCAGGAGGGTGAAATGCGGGCAAGGAATAGAGTGAATTGGATCGATGTGGTATACCTGGGTTGACGTGCTGTCAGTGGATTGAATCAGGGCATGTGAAGCGTCTGGGGTAAACCATGGAAAGTTGTGTGGGGCCTGGATGTGGAAAGGGAGCTGTGGTTTCGGGCATTATTGCATGACAGCTAGAGACTGAGTGTGAACGAATGGGGCCTTTGTTGTCTTTTCCTAGCGCTACCTCGCACACATGAGGGGGTAGGGGGATGGTATTCCATGCGTGGCGTGGTGGCGATGGGAATGAATAAAGGCAGACAGTGTGAATTGTGTGCATTGGTATATATGTATGTGTCTGTGTGTGTATATATATGTGTACATTGAGGTGTATAGGTATGTATATTTGCGTGTGTGGACGTGTATGTATATACATGTGTATGGGGGTGGGTTGGGCCATTTCTTTCGTCTGTTTCCTTGCGCTACCTCGCAAACGCGGGAGACAGCGACAAAGCAAAATAATGATGATAATAAAAAAATATATATATTTATATTATCCCTAGAAATAGGAGAGAAAGAGTATTGCCCACGTATTCCCTGCGTGTCGTAGGAGCCAAAAAGGGGTGGGAGCGGGGGACAATCCTCCCTCCTGTTTTACTTTTCCAAAAGAAGCAACATAGACGCGGGCCACTTGGGGATTTTCCCCTTTGAGGCTGTCTTCTGTTCTTGGTGCTACCTCGGTAATGCGGTAGATGGCGAATATATGTGTATATGTCCATTGCTTGAGCTTGTAACGTAAGTGAAACTGACTCTTGGCGTGGCTGTATCACTGGTAGCACAATCTTGTCAAAGAACTCATTTCAAAAAAGCACATCTATTCCCTGCTACTGAAAGACGTGCAGCCTTGAGCCGCAGGAGCCTCTGGATAAAGGTTTCTGGTAATACGAGGATTGTTTCTTTGGAAAGGGTCATGGGGCAGTTGTAGATAAATAAGATCAAATGATATATATATATATATATATATATATATATATATATATATATATATATATATATATATATATATATATATACATATATATATAACTATATATATATAAAAGGGGTGCTTTGTGTGTTTGTCTTTGTTTATTTAATCTATTTTGTTTATGTTTATGCGTGGTTTGCGTACGTGTTTGATTCTGTTGTTTTAGATACCCTTTTCTAATTACGTTGTTGTGCAGTACGAAGTGGAAGTTTAATATTTGTGGGGCCCCATCTCTTTTACTTTCTATAAGGTCAGTTAGCTTTATAAACTTCTCAATGCTATTAGTAGTCACTGTTTTATTAAGAATTTTATTCCAGTCATTCACCACTGGGTACTGAAATCGCATTTCATCATTTCACAAGCTTCCTCCTTTTGCTTCTCGCTGTGCTTGCTGGTTGCTCTGCTATTGCATTTTACATTGAACTGGCCACTTCTAACTTATTCTACTCTCTTCCATGGTAGAAAATTCAGAAGGCATAAGCTTGTTTCTGTAGCTCAGTCCTCAATCTTTTCCATACCATCTTTGTTGCGTCTCTAAGGTAACCTTAGCTTCGGTCTTAGCTTATCGACTTCTTTTTTATCTGTGTTCTTAACTCCGATCTGTCTGTTCGCCAGTAGACAGTTGACTGCTTGATATTCTTCATGATGTGCGGTCCTGGCGACGGAAATTAAGCAGTGTCAGTCACTACATATCTTTCGCGCGCAGATTCCTGAAGGGATGAATTTCATCAACCAATCAACTGACCAACGGTGAAGTTTGACTGGGTGCCCTTGCAAACTGATGTATTCCTCATCGCTCTTCAGTTCTCTACTGTTCTTGGTATCATCCGTAAACATTTTCGTGTGAGAGCTCTACCCATCTGGTAAATGCAGCGCTCACAAGACGCAGCCCTCAACTGCCACTGGTAACCCCCGCCAACTGCTAGGATGTTCCTCCAACCTACGTTCTTTGCCCCATGCCAGTAAAGTCATCCTCCTTAACTTTTCTTAAAGATCCATATCCTATCTGGTGTAGTGTACAATGCTTTCTGACGTTCTAGATAGACTCAGTGTACCTATACATCTGTGTTGTCTAAACTGGAGCTCATCTTGTCATAGAAGTTTAAGACACTTGATACTCAGAGATCCTTTTTCTGGATCCGTGTGGCCTCTCATGTAGTCGTTCCTAATTATCTTTTCCAGAGTTTTACGGGCCGCACTTGCTAAGAAGATTGGTCTATTAATCAGTGTTATTTCCTTACCTCCTATCTTGAATACCTCCTATCTTACAGATAGGCACAAAATTTACTCTCTTTCAGTTCCTTGGCGCTGCTTTTTTCATTTAATAGGAAACTGAAGAAAATCTTAAGCGGCCTGTCAACAGTATCTGTGCAAACGTTAAGCACCTACAGAAAGTCTTCAACCGGATCGTTTGACTTGTATAACTCTAGGCATTTCAGTAGCCTCATGTTTCCTGGCATTTTCGGTGCTTTTTAAGACATTTCATTTGTTCCATCTCGCTGGTTTTCGGTTGTGGTATCCTTCACTTTGAATAAACTTCAGAACGTATCATTCAGCTACTTGTATAATTCCACATCATCATCAAGTCTTCCGTTTGAACCTATTTACTTGATGTACTGCTTCTTAATCGTTAATTTACTAGTGAATTTATGGGAAAATATTCAGTCATCTCTAACTTTGTCTTCAAAATTCTTTTCATTGTTTGTCTTCTTTCATATACTTCAGTACTCCCTTTTCATCATCTTATATCTCACAAACTTTGGCTGACTATTGTGCTGCCACTATCATTTCCATATAAATGTCTAAATCATTTTGCATTTCAGTATCATTCGTTGAATCATGTCTTTCTCTTCTTCATCCTTTTTTCCCATTAGCATCCACTGGTATTCATATTCTGACTCATTCGTATATTCGACTGCATCTTTCACAACAGTGATCTATATACTAAATATGGAACTCCAATTCCAATTTTTAGGTTCTAAAGACATTGCTCAGCTCTTTGTAATCACCACATTTATGTCACCTTTGAAAATCAAGTTTCTTCTCCAATCCACAATTTGAGTCCTTTTAACCAATCGGTCAAAGTCAAGGAGTGGTTAATTACTGTTACCTATTGGTGTACCACAACTGCCGTTTTACAAAGGAATTCACAGGAACACAAACATCATCAGACCACTGTGTCCTTTCGAGGCTGTTTGTGATAGTGGAAGAGATCAGAAATTCACAGATTCGTATAATAAAGTTAGCGTAGAGATAACTCAAAGAGAATAACCTGCAAATTGTCATTGTGACTATGGAGGTCCATGTAACAAAAGCGGTGGACTTGAAGCGGAGCATTTATCAAGTCTATTCTTAAACGTATCTATCTATATCACTGCTTCAAACACTCTCATCGTTCTAGCAGTCCTGTTAAAGAAAAGGTACTTCGCTTTATTCGAGGTAAAACGCGTGACCACGAGTTTGTATCATTTACTACCAGCAAAATCAGACGAATCAACTTGAGAGATCAAGATTATCAAAGCTTTTGATCTCGTGGAATACTTGTATTAGATCACCTTTTAGTCTTTGAGCCCAGACATCATTGCACCCAAATCTTTTTCCTTATTTGCCTTTTGCAATTTAACAGAATTCATGCTGTAGCTTCCCTTTTCGGCTTTACTGCCGATGTAAAACACTGCCACTTATAAGCCCAATTCCTCAGTTTGTTTATATCAGTTATATCTTACAATGAAGCTCATTATCAGTATCATCAGTATATATCAGAAATAGAACCGGTCTCAAGACTGATCCTTGTGGCACTCCACTTGTTACGTCTAACCATTCTGGAGGCTGGCCATTAATCACTGTTCCTTATTAACGGCCAGTCAACCGTTTTCCATTACAACCCCTCCCTGCGTCTTAATTTTTGCTGGTAACCTTTGATACGGAACCTTACCTAAAGCTTTTTGAAAATCTCGATGGATAACATCATCTGCTTTACTTTTATCATACATAGTGATTGCAACATCAAAGAAATCGAGCAGATTAGTCAAACACGAATGATTTCGTCGAAAGCCAAGTTGAGAATGGTTTATTAAGTGGTGATCTTATAAATGGTTTACGATTCTGTATCGATGATGGTTTCCATAAGTTTCCAACTACAGACGTTGAGCTAATGGGCCAACCTCCATTCATCTGGAACTTTTCCTGTAGCAAGGGACTTACTGAAAAGGGCAGTCAAGGGCTTAACTATCTCATTTTTCGCCTCTTTCATTGTTCTTGTACATAACGTATTAGGACCTGCCGTTTTATTCATTTTCATTCCGTTTACTGATGAAAGTATTCTTCGGCTTTTATGTCAGTGTGTTGAAGAACATTTCCTTCACCAATGAAACTGGATTCGGTACATGAGTTGTGTCTTTTATCGTAAATACAGATGCAAAAGTCATTTAGTGTTTTTGCCATGGTATGACTGTCATGAAACAAGTCGCCGTCTTCCGTAATCAATGGAGCCATTGATTGGTTACTGACTGTCTTGCTTCTAAAATAACTGTAAAACTCCTTCGTTTATTCATTCATTTTTTCTTTTGCCATTTTCAGCAGCAAACACTTCAATATTGACGTTTGCTTTGTTGTATAAGTCTCTTTCTTTGTGTGTGCAAAGCTACATAACTTACCCTATCCTGTTAGTTACTGGATTCTCTGATTTTCTTATGAGCTACATTTTTAGACAACAGGCACTTTTATATTTCACAGCTCGCCATCTTGGTTTCGTTTTAGAAATGAATTGTCACTACGCACTGGCACTTGTGTTCACTCTGCTGCTTTGGAGGTTTTCTTAAGATTTTTCAAGCTACAATCAAGTCATTTTCATTAAACATATCCTCCCTGGTTTCCCCTGTCATTAAGATTTATACGTTTCAATTCAGCTACCATGTTATCTTGCGTGAAGACGAAGTTCAGTAGTGATGGTACATCAGTTTCTTTGGACCTCGTATGCTCAGTGACGTGATTATACATTATAATTTCCCGTGTACATTCTACTACCTTTCATCTCCATGACTCTCTACCTCAACTCGAATCAAAACTCTCCCCAGTCCATTCCATTGTTGCTGAAATCCCTTATCGTTAGTTCTCTTATCATCTCGAAGGAGTGACTGCACCCCCATTTGCTTCTTTCACTACCTTGATTATTCCTTAGTTATTTTCAGTGTACAATAATCTTGGGTCACTGCAGAGTTTTAAACTATCACTACTAGTGTGTTCCTCTGTCCTTCAGCAATACTCCTCATCTTGTATTCCTTGAAAAGGCCACTCATCGAGATTTCCTGGAATTTAATGTCGTCCTTTAAAGTGAAGGCTAATACCCACCTATTCATCTTCCCTGGGCAGATTAGACGAAACTTTATCTTGTTAGTGAGCGTGGCATCCGCTGTTCCAGCTACATAAGGATTACTTTTCCTGATGCACTCCTATGAACTCTAGCTTTGCACCAGCAACAACCAGTTCGTCAGCATCCATAGACATTATGTTTAATCTGTGGCTTGAACCAATTCACTCGGTCTTGTTCTTACTGAGTTAGTATTGTGAGAATTGCACTGTCCTATGCTTTAAATCGATTCTTCTTGTTTTTTGCCTCCTAATTGGATATCATAGATCTCTCTCTCTCTCTATATATATATATTCCCAGGATCTATCTCTTTAGAGGATCCCTCCTCTGTAAACCTTCCTGGTGAGCTTTCGCTACGCCATCATGTCAAGGTGATCTTGAGTGGTTGTCTCTTTTCACCTTTGCCTGTATCTGCCGATCCTTCTTGCTCGCTTTATCATGAGACTTACCCTCAAGAATCTGCCCTTTCACCGCTCACATCCTGAACAACCAGTGCTTTCTTCAGCCTTGTACCAACTGTTCCATACGGTTCCCTAATTGACCTGTCTCTGCCTGGATGGTTTACACTCTGTATTGCATCGTTCGATATGTTGTTCTGGCTGTCTCACACAAGGTTCCTAGATTGCTGTCCCTCACCTTTCGCTTCTGATCTCTGGCTTTTCCCCTCACCCCTCAGAATTCTCTCTTGGCTCCTGATTTTATCTTTTCTTGAATATTCGTCGTTTCTTTAGTTTTTCCCCAGGATTCCCTGTCTTTACCTATCACCACACTAAAGGTAGTCTTAAACTTATTGATTATTGAGTTTTTAGATTCTCAGCGTCTGTTCATATGTTCTGAAACTTTTCATGATCATCTGCAATGTTCTCTTGTACCTGTATTCTATATGATATATCATAGCCACAAACTTTCATACTAAGAATGCTACCACAGCTTTCACTTCCTCATTGGAAATCCCACAAGATCTGCAGCTTCAGGATCTACATCATATTACTTGGAAACTTCATCTACATTTATCTGTTTCCCAGTAATGATGCTTTGGTGCTTGAGGTGGGCTGACTGGTAATTAAGCTGACATTCCTGCTTTCTCTAATCTTATCTATTGTTTTTCTTGCATTCGTATACTGAATACAAATTTTCTGGCATAAGATGAGCAAGGCAGTTCTCATCCATTCATGTCTAACTAGGGTGAATGAAAGCCAGTGTCATATGGCTCATCTTTCAGTGAGAGTCCACCATGGTTTTGTTAGCTTGTAAACGAAAGTGGCGTTCGGCACAATTTACCAATTCGCAGTAATGTTTCTACTTCCTGCTGATATCTTGTTATCATTCTCATTAAGTTTTTACATATGCCGGAAATTATCGTATTATTTTCAAATTATTAGCAACTTCTGCATCACACTGTTCAGGGATTGTTCAAGATAAATCGTTTGAATGATGATGTAAAAGGGAATTTTCCACTAACATTTTTTCATCTACTGTAAAATTTTACGGTCCAGAAACACGATTGGGGCCTCCGTCAGTTGCTACCCTCACCTGCTAAATAGGTGTCTGTGTCATGTTGCTCCCCTTTACATACTGCGTGTGTGTCCCTGTGGGTGTGTGTGTGTGTGTGTGTGTGTGTGTGTGTGTGTGTGTGTGTGTGTGTGTGTGTGTGTCGTCCTTGTTTCTATCTTTATTTGTGTATTGTTGTTGTCTTTCATTATATGGTGCACAACAAACCATCACACCGTTGTGATAAACAGAGCTGATCCTTCGGTCACAAGCGAGTTTTTGATATCACCTTCACACTTGGAAATTGTCACCTTGAAGGAAAACACTCAAAGACAAACATACACGTGGGACATCTTTATATGGATGTGTCCACAAGCACAAATAAGATCCCACTAGACATACATAGTCAATGTGCCGTGTAGATATAATGTTTTTGTTTTCCTTATGAGGTTGAGCATGACCGGGACTATGAACGCACTGACACTCTTTAAGTACACGACCCACGTGTCGAGGCTGACCACAGAGATGACCAGACCAGCGCGTGCGTAGCTCTGGCTCTGTGGTGCTTCCCAAGTTGAGTTCCCATGTGTTCTAAGCACAGCACAAAGATCGTGTGTTCCAAGCACTGCACTGTTCTTCCTTACACTGTAGGGATGATCACAAAAGTTTTATCGCAATTTGTCTTTCTTTTTCTTTTTTTGTATACAAATATTAAGTTTCATCTTTAACAGGATGATGTTCATATTATGAACTTTGTTCATTATGAGTTGTCTTCTCGGTGGGTTAGGTTGATACTGTTGTTGTTTACATGAATAAACTATTGTTTGCTGTGATTTACACTATATGAAAATAATTCATACACTTCTAGATGGAAAGGCCTCAACCCTATTGGCTTCGTTATTATCCTCCTCTTTTGGCACATGTCTGATATACGCAATGCCACGTATAATGTTACGTTCACGCTACATGTCCTCCAGTAGCCTGAACACTGAAGCCAAATTAGATTCACATTGTATATCCAGCCATAATGGCCTGTGGCTTGCAGTACATGTAGTAACCAGGAGTGATCTATAATGCATATGTACCAACATCGAGACTAGGAAAGCGATATCACTGGAAATGTAGCATTCCAGTTGTGGTACATAAATACGTAAAACGTTTGTCACACATGGCTACGGCCACTAAGTCTACATAGTCCACAGTAGAAGAAGTTTGTAGTCTTCTCTCCTAGTAACACACTTTTCAACCACTGCAGGGATGGCTTTCGTTTCAACGCCACCAGTTTAACAGGTATGCATACAGCAGCGTGCCACTGAGAAATGTGTATATCACTACAGACTTATTCTTGCTACCCTTTTCTGAACCTGTTCTGTGGTGGATGATATTTGACCTTGTTTAACAGAAACAATAAACACTACGGAAATTTAGCCTCTCCTGGTAACTCTGGATATTCTAATTTCATTAAAGAACTTATTAATGGCAAATCAAGATGCTGAGCTATAAAGTAACATACATGGCTATGTATTGGGAGAGTTACTTACGTACTTCCCAGAAGTTGAGGAAGTAAGTGTTCACATGCATTAGTAATAAGGGTGGGAGTAGCTAGGCGTGGTGGGAGCTCAGACACGCATCTCCGAGCAGGCAGCATTGTTGGCATGCAACAGAGCTGAGGGAGAGAGGAGAGGCTGAGCCTCCACGTGGGACGGGTACGATGAGGATCTGGGTGGTGGCGCAGGGCGTGCTGTGGCGCGGGCGGTTCCGTTGTTAGGAGGACGGCCGCCGGCGACGGCTGTCCCTGGGCTCACCCCACTCCCCACGCCTTGGCCACTCTGGCAACAACTGCTGTAATCTGGCGGCCACTCCTGCTGTGGCTCACCGTCACATGAGGTGGCCAGGCTGCTACGCAGTGTGGCGGACGAGCGCAGCGTCCCGCAGTGTGAGGGCGATGATGCTTTGCAAGTGCTTGTATCACTGGTGGTACGAAGTTGCACGTCATTGCCGGGGTCGATGGCACCACTATCGTGGTTGGCGGGACCTCCCGGCTTGTTCAGGGCGAGGCGCGATGTGTCCCGTCGGTAATAAACGGCCGCAAACACCAGCAAGTTAAGGATGAGCAGCGAGCATCCTATGGCCACGGTGAGGCTGAGAGCAGTGGTGTAAGGGAATTGTCCCTGCTGCTGATGCTGTTGCTGATGTCCCCTTGACACGTCTCCCAGCAGCCCTGCCACGTTACTGGTGTTGGCCAGGACCAAGAGGGTGGGTGGCTGCGTGTTGAGTATGGTGGTGGTGGCAGCCGCTAAGATTGTAGGCGCGGCGGTGGTGGGCGGTGGCAGTAAGTTGCTCGAGAGGTTGCTTGGTCGGGTGGGCCCAGAATAGGAGTCGGACTGGTCATGGTCGGGAAGCTTATGGAATGGGGAGTCAGGTCCGTAGCGGGAACCGACCTTCTCCAAACCTGGCACCAGCCACGACCACAGTGCCACACGACCCGCGCGGTAGTGGTCACGCACGCGGCCACGACCTCCTGAGCCACCAGGAGAAACATTAATACGACGATGGGATGTGAGTGTCATCATAACGAACAGGTGTGAGGTTAACATTTTCAAATCATGATGTGTGAGTGAAAAAATATATCTTTATCGACTTCAAATCATAATTCAGCATGCATTACGACTGTATTGTCTCGATCCCCATGAAGGAAGAAAAAATCATCTCCCCTTAGTGTTTTTACAAGGGTTATAAGTAGCGTGTAGGACTCACCCAGATCAAGGTATCTCCTGTAGACGGGATCGTAGCCGGCCCACTCCTGACTCCTGTACCGGTGCGCATCCCGCCCGCTGATCGCTGACTCTCCACCCACTCCGCCCTCGTTGGGGTTTCTGTACAAGATAAGCCTCATATACCAAGCGATTCAAATAAAGTTCCTAAGAACGTTATAAGCACATAGATTAAAGGAGGTAAGCTGAAAGTAATAGTTCTTAAACAGTCGTGATAAAAACTGGTATCATTATCTTGTTAAATGTTTGTCTTAGTAAATGTTTATTGACCATAAGAATGTTCATTGAACACTGTAGATGTGCATTGTGTATTTTTTGATAAATTTGAAATCGCAGGAATGAAGCATAATTGCACCTATGAAACCAGAGAAAACATAACACACACACACACACACACACACACACGCACATATATATATATATAACCACTCTGATTGCTAAGTAAGAATGTCTATGAAATAAGTTGTCTGTATGGCTGACCTGAAGTGTTGATCTTATTCATCAAGGGCTCATTTTTGATGATGTATGAAATGATTAGAAAACTAAACTAAGAAATACATGGATGAAAATACTGAAGAATTTACGTGAATGTGTTTTATATGTAATGTAAACTGTATCAGTCTCTGGTGAACGATTCTGTAATTCATCTTTAAAAAATCATTTTCGTGCACTTCGTATTATATTTGTCATGAAATATATCAAAGCCTCATCCAATGGCAGGTAATGTACCTTTGGCAGACTTTTAATGTAGTATATATTATACACGTGCATTATAATGCATTGCATACCCGGTACTCAATTCGTTCATCATTCTTTAAAATGTATTCACTCAGGCGACATGACCCACAGACCTTAAATATTACATACCCATTTCTACAACATGACAGTGAGAAGCAGAATAACACAATACATCTCTCACCTGACATAACCGGGAAATGGGGAATGTAATAGTGTAAAACTGGCTGAAAAATGAAAATAACACATGACCAGGAGCCTCAACGTAACACCGAAATATGCTGGAACCTGTTTCTTGCTTTTTCTTTACGTGATACATGGCTTTGAAAACTAAAATGAAAATACTTGGGTCTGCAAAGGACTGTTGATCTGTATATTGATTATTGTACTGTGCCTTTCTGACTGTTTGTGGAACAAGCTAAAGGCTGGCTTTCAACCTAGCTTCGTCAAGAGATATTTTTCTCACTCTTTAACTGGTGCATTTCCTACATGAATATCATGTTCGGTTCTCTTCACCTACTTGAAAAAAGACACAGGATGGATAAAGAAGCGAGCAGTCAAGATGATTCCCGGAACTGAGGAACAAATCCTTTGAGAGCTTGACTAAGGGACATAAATCTATTTAGCTTAGAAGAGAGAAAGTTAAGGGGTGATCTAATACAAGTATTCAAACTTATCAAAGACTCCTATAATTCCAATAATCCCAATAATCGAACAAGCTGTTTAAGGCTACATTCGAATGATTTCATTTGTAGTGATGAATTGAATTCATGAACAAACGTCTTACCCCGAATGAAGTGAAGTGTTTCGTTTTCAACAGGGTTATTAACATGTGGATGATATACCAATCAGAATGTTTGAAAACGCAGACATAATTTGCCCTTCTTTAGTTACATGAAAAATGTACAACTTGTTTTTTCTCTGAGAAGTATCTGTATGTTTTTCTGTTCTGTCTCACTAATGTATGAGTTTTTGATATCTTCCGCTATCACAAACAACCTCGTAAAGACGCAGTTGTCTGCCGCTGTTTGAATTACTTTCTATTCCATTGTATAGACATTCCAATGTTGAAAGGTGAACAAAATATTGAATTCAATAAACCAAAGGAAACTGGTTGTTCTGCACTTAGGAAATATTTTGAATGGCGAAAGATAGGAAGAAGTGAATTGTTTTGGATACCTAGGACATGGCAGTGAATGGAACACTGTAAACAGAAGTGAGTCATAGGGTGGGTGAGGGGCGAAGATTCTGGGAGCACTAAAGAATGTGTGGAAAGAATATTGGATATGTTTGAAGACATAGTCGTCCCAAAAACATTATATGGATGCGAGAGAGGGGCTATATATGAAAATGTGCGGAAAGGGATGGGGTGTGTTGAAAATTAAATGTTTGTGGACATTATGTGGTGTGAGATGGTTTGATCGAATAAGCAACAAAAGGGCAAGACAAGGGTGTGAAATAAAATTGTATGGTTGAGGGAATGAAGAAATTATACTACGTCATCAGCAAATGGTAATATCACCTCTTTATCTTCTCTTCTACATATCTCTCAGACATGAAGTTTTGCATATACGTTTAACCCATCTGACTGAGTCTAGCTAGACCAGCTGTGCTGATAGTCTGTAATGGTATCTCGTCATCTCCTGGTGTCTTCCCGTTTTCATTTCCTAGAGAGCTCTCCACCTCTTCAGTACTTAAGTCGTGTGACTCCATCTAAACTCTCTTGCACCTCCCTAATTGCCTCCACCCGTTAGCCATTATCTTCGCTCACTGTCAGATTCATCAGCACCTCAAGATATTCTTTCCATCTACTGGCTAATTATTCTGGTTGTACTAAAAGATTTTCTCCCTTTTGATCCTTTACGATATATATATATATATATATATATATATATATATATATATATATATATATATATATATATATATATATATATATATGTATATTGTTCCTATTCTTGTAATTCTGCTGTATTGACAGGAAGTTTCTTAGTTCCAGGTAAATCCTTCTGCAGATCTCGTCTAATACCTTCCCAGACTTCTTTCGCTATTCCCTTAATAATCAACGTTTGTGTTCCACTCATTTTCTCAGTGCTCATATCTATGCTTTTATTGTTTCTTTTACATCTTCAGTTCCACCATGCTGTGGTTTACTTTTTTAGTTCTTTATTTTACTTAAACTTTGATTTCTTCTGATGTTGCATATATTTTCTCTGAGATTGTTGAATTCGTCATCAGTGTCTTTATCTTCTATATCCATTACTTCAGGTAATTCGACACTTAGTTTGGTCTTAACCTTTTGTGTATGTTCATCATTTTTTAAATTTCCTGGCATAAATTTCCTTTGTTTCCGTTTTACTTTTAGTCTGGTTGTATTAACTTTGGTTTAGCCAGCACCAAACTGTGATCTGAGTTAAACGACACTGACGATAATCTTTATCGTTCTTTATAGATAGATTCATCATTAACTTGGTGGTGTATCTCTTTCTCTTTCATGGTTCCACTTATCTCACGAATATTTGTGACTCTTTATGCTGACAGAAAGTATTCATTACTGACAGGAGGTTGAGAAAACAAAGAATAACTCTATCACCTTCAACTATTTTGCATCTAACCATGACTACTCCAATAACACTTTCTATGCTTTCTCTATCTTGCCTACGCAACCAATCCAACCTCCTGATTTAAGTATTTTTTTTCTCTGCATTTTACACTTTCACAAATATCTTGCAGCAGAGTATCATGGAACTCCTCTTCTTCAGTAGTTCATTCCCCTTGTTCCCCACTAACCATGTTGCCTGCTGTCTGTCCCCTTATGGTTACAGCACTTCCCTAACGGATTCTTACACGGACAATCAATTCAGATGAAGATGCTACGCCTCTGCAAGTCTCACTTGGTCCTTCTCCTGGCAGGTGAAGGCTCCAGGGCCTTAACAAAAAACCAGTAACTAATAATCATGGTTAAGTACAGATTAGAAACATATTTTGACACTGGAGGGACAGACATGTGTACAGTAAACTGTACATCAGACAACAACGTCTTGCAATGTTAGTGATTCAAATGGGCTGGAGACAAAAGATCCGTCCTCACAGAACTTAACAAGTGACACGTCTGGTCGACCGTCTTCGATCCCGAGAACCTCAAAGATTTGTGCCAGAGTGTATGCAAGATACGTCATATATCAGGAAGGATCATCTTGTAGCACAGATAATACACACAAAGCTACATACTAGCAAATAAAGATGATATAGTTCACTCCTGTCGTCTGATATAACCAAAATGATTAATGGTGATATATTCACTATTCAGCCTAGATGGCAATATTCCAGCATAATGCTGATGCATTAATCACCAACTACGTTTTAATTAACTGTTTGTGTACTTGTTAATGACAGATAATACTGTAAATGAAGCAGTGTTCTCATTGAGGACAATGAATGTATCATTTCTCCTGAACAAATCATGTTTGCTACAGACATATTTTCATTTTTTTTGACACTGAATCTAATCGCTGAATGAATAATGGCTGAATAACGTATGAACAACTGTTGCAAGGAAAATGGTGAAATCATTCGTATCTACACGAGCAAGGCGCTCTACACATTATAAATGAGCACTTCACCAGCGACTTCCAGATACAAAGAGCAACTGAATATCATATTTATAGAGAGCTTTCCCCAGAGACCTTCCTACAGAGCGTTGGAGTAGGGTTGTCATACCACAGTAGTCATCAAAGCACTGAATATTCGAGAAGATATAACAACAAGATTGTAGAGAAATAATCAATGTATCCGACGTATGTTAATTCTTACTGAGCAGTTATGAACTAACTCTCCAGTGCAGGCATCTAATCTGCCGATGAACATCTCTAGCCTCTTTGTCATAGATATTTGCCATAGAGGAACCATAGAGGAATAGAACGGTAGATATTCAAAATGGTATGTTAGATGCGTATTTCATCATACCTAAGTAAAGCGTTAACTTGTATTATATTCGCGAGAGTTAAAACAAGCCTGTACAGGAGCAATGAACCAGCGAAGCATCGACTCTATCTGAACTAGAGATGGTAGATTAGTGTATCATGTCCACTGAATAACACCAAACCAAAAATGTCACCAAAAATGGCGAGCTCCTTGACAATCAAAGTAATCAACTGAAGAAGCACATATGAGATGATTACAGTATCTTGAGAGAATGGATAAAGAAAGTAGAGCCAAGACAGCATTACAGAGGCTACCGATTGGATAAAGACGAGCAGACAGACGTGGACGGAGATGGAGAGATAATATTCAGACAGTCTTAACAAAATGGACAGTCTGTCGTCTAGAGAGACTACATGACTGGAGTTTTGCAAGACAGATTGGAGTGGCGGCAGCGATACATCCCACTGACAGACTGAGAGCCTTCATGGAGGCGGAAGTGAGTATATATGCTAACCACTGCATATGATGCAATGAAATTAAAGGGAAAGGGAACATAAGATAGGTAGACTACATCTGTATATGTGTCCTTCGTTTACATGGCAGCGTTCTGTATTTATGGCTACAAAATCTTATTTCTGTTCGTATCTTGATACTTATAAAACCAGCTGAGGTACTTCTGAGTACTTATAAGTGAAATGATGTTACTAATAAAATCATCTTTCTGTTGTATCTATTCATCAGGCTTGGCTCATGAAAAGTACAGATTATATATATATATATATATATATATATATATATATATATATATATATTGTTTATTATACTTAGTCGCTGTCTCCCGCATCAGCGAGGTAGCGCAAGGAAACAGACGAAAGAATGGCCCAACTCACCCACATACAAATGTACATACATAAATACATAAACGCCCACACACGCACATATACATACCTATATACTTCAACGTGCATATACATATACATACACAGACATATACATATATAGACATGTACATATTCATACTTGCTGCCTTCATCCATTCCCATCGCTACCCCGCCACACATGAAAGGCACTCCCCTACCCCTCCGCGCGCGCGAGGTAGCACTAAGAAAAGACAACAAAGGCCACATTCGTTCACACTCAGTCTCTAGCTGTCATGTGTAATCCACCGAAACCACAGCCCCTTTCCACATCCAGGCTCTACAAAACTTTCAATGGTTTACCCTAGACGCTTCACATGTCCTGGTTCAATCCGTTGGCAGCACATCGAGCCCGGTATACCACATCGTTCCAATTCACTCTATTCCTTGCGCACCTTTCACCCTCCTGTATGTTCAGGCCCCAATCGCTCAAAATCTTTTTCACTCCAGCCTTCCACCTCCAATTTGGTCTCCCACTTCTCCTCGTTCCCTCCACCTCTAACACATATATCCTCTTTGTCAATCTTTCCTCACTCATTCTCTGCTTGTGACCAAACCATTTCAATACACCCTCTTCTGCTCTCTCAGCCACACTCTTTTATTACCACACATCTCTCTTACCCTTTCATAACTTACATGATCAAACCACCTCATACAACATATTGCCCTCAAACATTTCATTTCCAACACATCCACCCTCCTCCGCACAGCCATATCTATAGCCCATGCCTCGCAACCATATAACATTGTTGAAACCACTATTCCTTCAAACACACCACCCATTTTTGCTCTCCGAGATAACGTTCTTTCCTTCTACACATTCTTCAACGCTCCCAGAATCGTCGCCCCCTCCCCTACCCTGTGACTCACTTCCACTTCCATGGTTCCATCCGCTGCTAAATCCACTCCTAGATATCTAAAACACTTCACTCCCTCCAGTTTTTCTCCATTCAAACTTACCTCCCACTTAACTTGTCCCTCAACCCTACTGGACCTAATAACCTTGCTCATATTCACTTTTACTCTCAACTTTCTCCTTTCACACACTTTATCAAACTTTCCAATGGAAGACGTTGACCATTTGCAATACATACTGTTTTCACGGAGGATGGGAACCTGTGTCAACTTACCCTGTCTTGATGAAGTTAGTCCACATGGTGATGATGGCCTCGCTCAGAGCCACTTCCGTCTTAGTGAAGTTGAGGGGCGGAGCTAATGGACCTGAAGACCCCAGGGGCGCCCCAAAAACATACAGCAGCTCGTTCAAGGATACATCTGGTCCCGTCTGGTGTAGAAGAGTGGCAGAGGTGATCTGAGAAATACTACTGACTAGAAAAAAAGGACTTAATATCTCCTTCCACGTAGCGGTGTAAGGAAATATATGGTGAGAGTTCCTTAAATGTCAGTTACATGTGTCACCCTGAGGCAGGAGATATCAAGAACCCCTCCTGACAAAGATCGTCTTCTGAGGAGACAGGATACAAAGCTTGAGAAAATAACTACTGACTGTTCGGAAACTTTAAACCCAGCCTTCTGGAATTGAGAAATATATATATATATATTCATGAGACCTAGCATTACCTACGGCAGATATCTTTACAGATGGACTACCATAGAGTTCTGAGTGGAGAGAATGTTTCAGAGGAAGTATTGAGAAGATGTGTCTGTGAGCATTAGGTGCCGGAGAAATCCTAAACCAGACTACACGAAAGTTCCGAGGAGCTTGCTTGGCCAGCGTCTTATAGATACAGACGTGGGTTGAAGGAGCCAAGCAAAGCAACACAGCTGTGGAAGATCACAGCTGTGGAATGAAAAGCACTTTTACACAGAAAGATGGTCTTCTATCTAGAGATTCGTTCTCGCTTTAGATATGTCAGATGAAAATTCTGAGCATACTAACTCTCTTCAAATATCTCTTTGATATGTATGAAGACGGCGCTGAGGGCGGTAAAAACATGAATAATAATGTTCACTATGATGTAGCACCTTACTGGAGGTCAGTTGGCTCAACTGACGTGATTCAAGGGAACTTGGCTCCATTTTAAAATATATATGTTGGACGTCCGCTATTCCCGTGGTCCATTACCGTATTGTGTATTGTTGCAATACTGTTTGGTGACGGCACGGGACGGTAATTGTACTGTCTAGCGATGGTAGAGGACTGTCACTATACTGTCTAGCGATGGTAGGGGACTGTCACTATACTGTCTAGCGATGGTAGGGGACTGTCACTATACTGTCTAGCGATGGTTGAGGACAGTCATTACTGTCTAAAGGTAGTAAAGGATGATACCTATACTGTCTAGCGATGGTGGGAGACTATCGTTAAAGTATATAGCATTTGCTAAACTGTCAAGCGATGGTAAGGTGTAGTTACTATACTGCCAAGCGACAGTTTGGGGCAGTTCCTATACCTTACGACGATGAAGGGCAGTTTGTGGTGGTGAGATACTTTCTCTTGACTAGTTAGAAAGAAATGGTGGGGACTCCCACTCTACTATGTAGTGATTGCAAGGGACTGTCGCTATATTGTCTATCAATGGCAGAGGACGCTGTGATGTCTGGCGACGGTCGAGGTCTGTCGCTCTATACTGTCTGTCAATGGTAGAAGACAGACTTTTAACTGTATGTCGACATTAGAGAACTGTTCCTACACTTTCTAGCAATGGTAGGCGACAGGCGTTACACTGTCTGGCAATGGGAATGACCTGAACACAAACTACACACAATCTAGAACCTGGTCAAGCAACCCAACGCCTAACTAAACACATTGAGCCTGGTATGCAGCATCTCTAGAACCTGCTTCATCGACCGTCAGAACCTCGCCCAGAGAATGTCACATCCTACATGACAAACACCAGGCCTGATTCCTCTTACAGTGTTATCAACGACACTTCACTTGTAAGCATAACTCTCCTTACGAGGTTTTACCACAGCTGTGGGAACATGTGAGTTTCATCTGAACACCTGGCTTCACACACTATATACTCTCCTTAACCACACCTTAGCTTAACCACCCCTAAGCCCGGTCAGTATCACTTAAGAATCCAGCGGAAGGATTATGTGCAGCAGAGGGGAATCAGTGATAGCTTAAAAAACTGTAAAAAAAAACTGTTGAACGGAATTACCTTTTCTTGTCAAGTTAGACTCCTTGTTTGTTTGTTTGTTTGTTTGTTTTTCTTTTATACCAAATAGCCTAGTCGTGGGCCAGTCAGGCCTACTGTTGTCTGTCTTTTTCATGTGAACTCATGTAAAGTCAAAGCATCGTCTAGTAATTACGCTACAGCACCTGAGCAAACACTCTCGACAACACGTTTGTATATATCCTGAATGTAGGTCCCTCAGAGCCGGTCTAATGCATTAAATGGTCTGTTCCAACACCTCCCAGTGTCTGTTCTAAGACGCCTCAGGAGCTGTCCATTACACTTCAAAGTATGGTCTCTTATCCAATAAATAGGACAAAATATTCTTATGCATATTCTAGGACAGGTCAGGGTATGACCCAACATACCTTACGACATTGTCCAAAAGGCCTCAAGACTAAGATATACCTTACCAAACAACCTAGACAGATATGCTTCAAGGACAGCACCCAACACATCAAACGGCGTTGTCCATCACATGCAAGAGCGTGATTCAACTCACACCAAGACCCAGTCTACCGTCCCGTGGCCTAATTAGTAAACACACCTCAGGGTCAGGTTCGTCGGGCCGGTAGTCAAGCACGTAGAGAAAGGCCGTCCTCCCAGTCGTGTACAGCTGGTTGGCGGCGACAGTGACTGGGGAGACGAAAGAGGCGTCGTGTAGCGCCTCCGCCGTCAAGTCACGAATATGGACTGGATGTTGTACAGGTCGCGCCCAGTCTGTGTACTCCGCCGTGATGGCCAGCACAATTTCCTGTCAACAAAGTCATAGATTATCTCTTAGTATCTCACGTTTCTCGTGAACTTAGTAAATCAATTAACAGTTAATGGAGCAATATCCTAAAACAGTGGATAAAGAAGGCATTTTTTGCATTAATGGCTAAATGCATCATCATTCTTCTAATATCCATAAAAGATTGAATAGAAAGACAAGCTTTAATAGTGCATACATAGGTGAGTTTACTATAGTGAAAAGTAATTGCCACCCTACTGTAGTGTACGACTGATTGAGCGTAACAATTACGATTCATCATGTATAGATAGCCGGGTAAAACATCGACCCTCGACATCATACAAATGGGCAGGTGGAACAACATTGTTTTTCTTGAAAGGGTTAATTGAAAAAAAAGACTATCACTTGTTTACCAATTGGCGTCCTAGCTACGTCTCTTCGTTGTATACCAACTGACTTATATTTCTTTCTTGTATCTCCTCTGATAATGTGATTGTTACTCGAAAGTGCACTTGGGAATTTATCGTGTTTCATTTTCCCCGTAGACTCATAGGAATACACACACACACACACACACACACACACATATATATATATATATATATATATATATATATATATATGCATATGGCCCACCCCAACCACAAACACATGTATATACATAAACGCCCACACACACACACATATACATACCTATACATTTCAAAGTGCACATACATATACATACACAGGCATATACATATATACACATGTACATATTCATACCTGCTGCCTTCATACATTCTCGTCGCCAACCCGCCACACATGAAATAGCAACTCCCTCCATGCGCGTGCGCAAGGTAGCACTAGGAAAAGACAACAAAGGCCACATTCGTTCACACTCTAGCTGTCATGTGTAATGCAAGGAAACCATATCTTCCTTTCCACATCCGGGCCCCACAAAATTTTTCATGGTTTACCCCAGACGCTTCACATGCCCTGGTTCAATCCATTGACTGCACGTTGACCCCAGTATACCACATCGTTCCAATTCACTCTATTCCTTGCACGCTCGCAACCATATAACATTCTTGAAACCACTAGTCCTTCAAACATATCCATTTTTGCTCTCCGAGATAACATTCTTGCCTTCCACACATTCTTCAAAGCTCCCAGAACCTTTGCTCCCTACCCCACCCTGTGACTCACTTCCGCTTCCATGATTCCATCCGCTGCTAAATCAACTCCCAAATATCAAGAACACTTCACTTCCTCCAGTTTTTCTCCATTCAAACTTACCTTCCAATTAAACTTGTCCCTCAACCCTATTGAAGCTAATAACCTTGCTCTTATTTTTACTCTCAGCTTTCTTCTTTCACACACTTTACCAAACTCAGTCACCAATTTCTGCAGTTTCTCACCCGAATCAGCCACCAGCGCTGTATCATTAGCGAACAACAACTGACTCACTTTCCAAGATCTCTCATCCACAACAGACTGCATACTTACCCCTCTCTCCAAAACTCTTGCATTCACCTCCCTAACCACCTAACCACCCCATCCGTAAACAAATTAAACAAACCTGGAAACATCGCGTACCCCTGCCGCAAACCGACATTCACTGGGAACCAATTATTTTCCTCTCTTCCTACTCGTACACATGCCTTACATCCTTGGTAAAAGCTTTTCATTCCTTCTAGCAACTTACCTCCCACACCGCATTCTTTTAATACCTTCTACAAAGCATCTCTATCAACCCTATCATATGCCTTCTCCAGATCCATCAAAGCTACATACAAATCCATTTGCTTTTCTAAGTATTTCTCACATGCATTCTTCAAAGCAAACACCTGATCCACACATCCTCTACCACTTCTGAAGTCACACTGCTCTTTCCCAATCTGATGCTCTGTACATGCCTTTATCCTCTCAATCAATACCTTCCTTTCCCAGGAATACTCAACAAACCTATACCTCTGTAATTTGAACACTAACCTTTATCCCCTTTGTCTTTGTACAATGGCACTATGCATGCATTCCGCCAATCCTCAGGCACTTCACCATGGATCATACATACACTGATTATCCTTACCAACCAATCAACAACAAAGTCACCCCCCTCTTTTAATGAATTCCACTTCAATACAATCCAAACCCACTGCCTTGCCGGCTTTCATCTTCCGCAAAGCTTTCACTACCTCTTCTCAGTTTACCAAACCATTCTCCCTGACCCTTTCACTTCGCACACCAACTCGACCAAAACACCCTATATCTGCCACCCTATCATCAAACACATTCAAAAAACCTTCAAAATACTCATTTCATCTCCTCACTTCACCACTGCTTGTTATTACCTCCCTATTAGCCCCCTTCACCAATATTCCCTTGTCTTACGCACTTTATTTACCTCCTTCCAAAACATCTTTTTATTCTCCCTAAAATTTAATGATACTCACTCACCCCAACTCTCATTTGTCCTTTTTTCACCTCTTGCATCTTTCTCTTGACCTCCTGCCTCTTTCTTTTATACATCTCCCAGTCAATTGCATTACTTCCCTGCAAAAATCGCCCAAACGCCTCTCTCTTCTCTTTCACTAATAATCTTACATCTTCATCCCACCACTCTACCCTTTCCAATCTGCCCACCCCCCACCTTTCTCCTGCCACAAGTATCTTTTGCGCAAGCCATCACTGCTTCCCTAAATACATCCCGTCCCCCCCCCCTCCCCTTACGTCATTTGCTCTCACCTTTTGTCATTCTACACTCATTCTCACCTGGTACTTCCTCACACAAAACTCCTTTCCAAGCTCACTTACAGACGCTTCGCATGTCCTGGTTTAGTCTACTGACAACACATCGACCCCTGTATACCACATCGTTTTAATTAACTCTATCATCCTATTCACCCTCCTGCATGTTCAGGCTTCAGTCACTCAAAATCTTTTACGCTCTATCTTTCCATCTCCAGTTTAGTCACCCTGTTTTCCTTGTTCACTCCACTTCTGACACAAGTATCCTCTTTGTCAACTTTTCCTTACTCATTGTCTCCATATTTCGGAACAATTTTAGCATACCCTCTTCAGCTCTTTCGACGACACTCTTTTTACTACCACACCCATCCCTTACTTCACCATTACTTACTCGATCAAACCACCTGAAATCACATATTGTCCTCAAACATTACCTTTCCAACACAGCCACCTTCCTCCATACAGCCTTATATATAACGCCTATGCCTCCCATCCATGCAGTATTGCTGAAAATATAACTTTAAATAGACCCATTTTTGTCCTCCCAGATAATCTTTTCTCTTTCTAGACATTCCTCACATTCTGTTTAAAAAGAATGTTGTCACGTAGCGAGACGTAGACCGAGGAAGAGAAATGATAAAAAGAGGAAGACGCCAGCGACTGGAGAGAACTCTGAAGGACTTCGATATTAATTGAGAAGAAAAATGGAGAGGTTGACCCTTTGACAGATACAATGATACATCGTCCAGAGAGGAAGCCACTAACTTAGAAACTGCGAGGTACACACACCACACACCACACACACCTAAGGTTCCAAGCACGGTGTTATGGCGTTAACAATAATAGTAAATAAAGATTTCCATAAAAACAGTACAAGAAAAGGATAGCAAAGTAAAGGCTTTCTCCCCACTCTCTACTCTCCGGCAACACGTCCGATGTAAAACAGGTGGAAAAAATATATTGGAAAATAATGCGCCGGAAGGATAATTTCATAGGAATGTCATAAGGTAGAATGAACTTGAATATGTCATGCATCCCATCACCAACAACATGCATCCCTTCACTTTTTTGTTATAAAGACAATAGTGAAGATAAATTTGAGTTCAAACCTCGCAACTTGCCATATCTATATTACTCCTTAAGTGGAAGGATAATACGATAGACTGCAACATAGCCAGAGAGTGGATTGGTGGTTAAGAAGGTAGAGCATAATATGCTACTACGTTGTAATGACTGAATGATTAAATCATTCAATACCGGTGAGTGACGAGTTATGATCTAACGTCTTGTCGTGGGTACTGAATGATTTATGATGAAATACAGGGAGGTTTGTCCATTACTGATCAGACTGTGTTGTTTCAGGGTAAGCTACGCTTTTATCTCTATTAAGCAACTCCAGAAGTTTTAATATATTGATGTGAAGCTAACAGGATGGTAATCTAAAGGCTTCCATTTAAGACTAAGGGAGTAACGTCTACCAGTCTCCAGTCCTGTGGAAGTATTCCATCCTAGAGAGATTTAGTGAAAATATGGGTTAAGGATCCGGCAATTTCGTGTTTGACCTTTCTTATTACTTGTAGATAGAAACGATCAGGACCCAGACTTTTATTAGTTATCAGTGTATTTACCTGTGTTAGTATTCTCTAACAGTGAAGATAAATTCTGGTATCGTGTGAGGACTATTTATCATTGTCTCACAATTCGTGTCGCTGTAAAAACAAAACAAGAACATTGTACTTAGGGTTGCTGCTATACTTTTATTATTTACTAAGGGTTTGATCCCACTCCTTATATGCTTCATATTACTGATACATCTATAAGATCTTTTAGAATCTCCGTTACTATCTCTTGGAATACTCGTTTCATACGTTCTCGTGGCTCGCTGAATAAGACACTGTTTGTCTCTCCTAAGAGTGTTACACTGCTTTGTAATATCTGATTCACTGACTGATTTCTTAAGCTTGTATATTTCATTCCGGCGCCGTATAGCTCTTGCGAAATCTGGGGAGTGCTATTCAGGCCAGTTGGTGGTTTTTTATGGTTTCTGACGTGCATGGGAACGACTATGTCTTGTTGGTGTATATAAACTGATGCCCAAAATTGGTCCATAATTGCTCTGGGTCTATACCCAGTTATGGTGAGATTTTAATGTGTCGTGCAACCCACTATAAATCCACCGTTTTAAAGTTACGAATAACAATATTGGTTTTAGGGAAATCTGTTATGATATTTACATCGTCCCTAACCTTGTTATGGTCACAAGTGCCTAGATGTTCTCCAGGACGGGTATCAGTTACTAAGAACTCCTGGGATGCAAGAACTGAATAAAGTATATTAGTATCCTTCCTCGGTTCTGTGAGGGTTTGGATGAGAAAACTGTCCTCAACAAAGTCGATAAATTTAGCAGGTTCACTTTCACTACATGAGAAAGTTCGCCAGTAAATTTCTAGTAGATTAAAATCCCCCAGAATGATCAAGTCTTTATCCTGTAATGCTCGACGTATACTCTCAGTCATGACAGTGTCAATATATCCTTGCCAACTAGGGCGTCTTTACAATATACTACGTTTACGTAAAGTTTGGAAAAAATTTTGTGGTAATCTGAACACACGAATGTTCAATACCAGTAGCTATTGTCGTCTGAATTTCGATGGGTTTTAGGTACGATTTTACGTACAGTGCAGTTCCACCTCCTCGACCTTCTCTATCTACTACAAATAACATGTAGTCTGGCAAATTGTACTCGGTAATCACATTGTTCTTTTTCGTGTTCAGAAATGTTTCTGGTAAACCAATGATAGCAACGCGTTCCATGTTTGCCAAACAATATAAATTCATTCCGTTTCGTATGGATGTTGTTATATTCATGCAGAGTCTATTCAATTTGCTCGTGTGATTTCTATACGAAACTGGCGCTATGATTTGGTGATCGGCTATTTCTAAACCGAGGTGTAACAAGCCCCCCGTGACCCGCTCCCATGTCGTCGCTGTCTGGTGGGATAGGGGAGGGAACTCGATCTTACCTCCCCACGTTGACCTTACCTGACCTCCACCACCCATACCACGTGGTTGACACGCCATCTATCAGGCCTCAAATTTAAAAAAAAAAAAAAAATCACATGTTTACCAAATGGCGTCCTAGCTTCGTCTCTTCGATGTATATCAACTGACTGTTATATTTCTCTCTTGTGTCTCCCCTGATGATGTGATAATTACGCGAAAGTGCACTTGGGAACTTTTCGTGTTTCATTTTCCCCGTGGACTCATAGGAATATCCTGATCACGCCCAAAATTGTGATCCTTTCCAATATATATAAATGTGTGTGTGTGTGTGTGTGTGTGTGTGTGTGTGTGTGTGTGCGCGTGTGTGTGTGTGTGTGTGTGTGTGTGTATGTGTGTTCATTCTTTCATCTACAACTAACACTCTACGTGGAGTGTAGTTATCCACATTTAACCTACATATTGTGCATGGGGAGCGCCAACAATAGCAATATCATCAGATCTATCTTTCAGGCTGCCAATCAGTTCATTGGTCTCCAGTGATAACTTTTGTATTCGGATTCGTATGGTAGACGTCGTTGCTCCCAATCTTCACCACTAAGCATGACTTATCATCAGGTATCTTGATGTCTCTAACCTTCTGTTAGATTTGGGACGTTCTGGCACCAGGGTAGACATAGACTCTCTTAGCTCTCGTATTCACCGGGATGTGTTTACCTTGACTTCTAACCAGCGAATCTCCAAGGATCATGGAGTAGGAGTCGTGCCTTTTTTTAATGCAAGTCGTTGCTGAGTACTGCAAAGCGATTGCTCGTGAGTGGGGCAGTGGGGGAAGTGGTTCCATGAGGAAAGGGAAGGGGAATGGCTGGACGGGTGGTTGAAGTGTGATGTTAAACCTGGAGGAGGTTATGAAATTAGGGCGAGGACGGGCCATAGTGGAGGGATGGGAATCGAGTTTGAGTGAGAGTGAGGAGAGTTTAGGTGGGAGTGAGAGGAGGTAGCAAAACCGGGGGGAGGAGGAGGGGGGTGGTACTGAGAGATAGGGTGAAAATGATGAGGTTCAAGAGGGGGTGTAGGGGGGGCGTAGGTTTTAACGGGAGGGTACCAGTAGGGAAGGGGTGGGGCAGGCAATGGGCGTTTAACGGGAGGGCAACATGTGTGGGGATGGGGTAGACCGAGGGAGGGGTGGACCAGGATGGTGGGGGGAAAAGTAGGCGCTAGGGGATGGTGGAGGGTAGTGAAGGTAAGGTAACTGTGCGCCATTGTCAAACGCTGTCATCTCGTCCGTAAGTAATATATTTTCCGTCGTTAAGACTTCGAGCGTTGCCTTAATTTTATCACTTTATTTAATCTTTTCTTTCGGATTACTTCGGTTCGCGCAAAACAAATCGTCTTTTTACGCTCCGTCTGGTCCCGTTATCATGAAATCTTATAACGTACTCACCACAGGGATGTACGTACCTGGGTAGCGAGTGGCTGGTGCCATTGTAAAGAAGAACTACACAGATGTAAACTGAGTGGTCAGTAGATGTAAGTTAATGTGAAGGAACACTTCACCATAAGAAAAGCAGTTATCAATGGTAATGCACTATGATCTTGGTGACTTGTTGGGAGGGCGATGACCTCACTGGAACTGACAGATAGGCACAGAGCGACAAGTCTTACCAGTGCGAGCCTCCGAAACGTGATGAGGAAAGCCACAAAAAGGGGAGCTTGGGGATCAGATCTCGGTTTCAGAGTCTGCCTTAAACTGTCGATATATGAAGGATTGGCTTGATCTCTGAGAGGCTTACCAGACAAGAGTTAGGCAGTGGATTTCACTTTACGAGGGTCATACTTATGAGCAGAGAAAAGATTGAGAATCAAGACATCTTAAAGAATTTGTGATGGAAGAAAGATTCGAAAACATTGGAAACGACAGAAGTCAGAACTAAAGGACGTTAGATGGAGAGCTTAGATCGGCCACTCTTCTTTGGGACAGATTTTACCAGTGACTCTCTTCAAACTGAAAGAAAAGTGTTAGGCTTCACGCAAAAGTGAAAAAGACGAGTAGGCACAAGAGCAAGTTGAGCAGCACACTCCTTCAGTTTCTTCAAAACACAAAGAGAAACATTTGATTCGTATATTTTGTTTGTGTATAGAGAGGAGAGACGCCCTCTACAGTGTACGAAAAATGATAATAATGAGGGCATGGGATTAGAAAAGGTACGACAGAAGGTATAGGAATATGAAAGACATCCAAGGTGGAGGTAAAGGAGAACAGAGAGAGCCAAAAAGTGTTGCTTAGTCATGAACAGTACAGTGTCGTCGGAAAAGAAAAGGAAGGAAAGGTAGTAAAGCAGTTGTTGAAGACACTTTTTGTCGAACTTCCTTTGGATAAAGGAGTATTTTTCCTAATGAATAACACTTTCTAACGATGACAAGTTCAGATAAAATCAATGTGAGTCACAGACTCGACATGCCAGGCCCCTTGCCTGAATGGCCTCAGAATTGGAATAGTTGATAGCGATAGTGCTGGGGAAGAGAGGTTAGGACGTCAAGACCCACTCACCTGCAAGTGGTACCGATAGTTGTTGGTGACAAAGGTACGCAGGAGACGGTCTCGATGGTCGGCCTCAAAGCCATGTTGGATCTCAACGTCACTAAACACCTCGAGGATGTCGGTGGCCGTGACCCCCAGCAGGAAGTCGACAGGGGTGCGGCCCTCCTCTCCTGTCCCACGTCAGCCACATCATTACAGTAAGTTTGCCATCATTAATGTTTGTATGAATGACGATTATACAATTCTCAACACATTAGGGCACCGCTAATCCCACTTCACATCGCGTATCCGTTTAATGCAATGAAGATTATGTGTTATACCAATAATTCCTGAATTATTTTACTATTAATAATTTCAAGACTAATATCCAACAATATTGCAAATCACAATATCAGGTTTGACTCAACCTGAGGACTGGAGACCAGGATCACAAGTGTGTGAGGCAGGTTGCTTACCCATCTTGGTGTGCTGCTGCTTCCAGTCTGGCCGAATGGTGACGCCGTCCACGCTGGGCCCGATGGACGACAAAAACTGAGGCGTCTCCAGGTCCACCTGAGGGAAGAACAGTGGCTTACATCTCACAGCAACTCTCTCTCTCTCTCTCTCTCTCTCTCTCTCTCTCTCTCTCTCTCTCTCTCTCTCTCTCTCTCTCTCTCTCTCTCTATGCTATCGGAAGCGTTAGCGACGCCTGCGCAGTGTGTCAGCATTATGGTGGCTCTTAAGTGCCACTCCCTTTGACCAAGGTAGCTGTCGTACCATTTTCTCTTACCCACACGTAGGCTGCTGACTATTAGCTTCCTCACATGCAATCCTTACTTATCATACACAACACATACAATCACGCAACTCACATAACCCGTTATTCGTAACTCTATATATTCTTGCGGTGAGCGCCACGCATAATCCCTGCCTTATAACAAATGCTCGTGTTAAGTCCTGTCTCTATCTCTCTTTCATGTCTCTGTGTATGAAGAGTGCAACCGCAGCACTGACAACAACCTTTGCTGATGACGTATTATTGTACCCGCCTGGCCTACACATGGGAACACTTCGTCCGTCGGTCAAACTGACCTTCGTTACAAAATGAAAAATGCTAAGTTAGTACTCAAGAAACTTCAAACAGTAGATACTTGGCAAATGAATGGCATAAGACTCATTACCGCTCTTTAGATTTTGCGTAAGTCACTTTACTTAAAGGAAATCTTAAATTTGCTACTTATCCACCTCGTACTTTGAAGATCGTCCAGATTTCGGCATTGAAGCTTAATGGATCTGTTTCCCAGCATCTCTTGAACTGAAGAGAATGAGATCCATAATTCTAGTTTGATTTCTATGCCATTTATATAAAAAGATTCATCCTGGAACATATGCTGGTAGAAAATTCCACCTTTGGTCATAGATCGTAATACAGATTCTTTTACATTTATGATAACAAAATGTCAACCCATTCCTATTTCACTTCCGTAACTGTATTGCGCTGCAGGCGACATAAAAGTTGCATGGCACCTTCTTTTAGTTATATACAGAATGACAGATATCAACGCATGCTTGCTCTGAGCTGAATAGTTTCAAAACATTTAGAATCAGCCATTTCATAATCTTTGGTATCCATGGATTTCATCCATCCATCTGCCAACAATATCTAGTAACTGATGCTTTTGTGTTCCAGTATGACAAGAGTACGTAGCAGGGCATGGAACACGACGTTAGTTTTAGAGATGTGTAACTTCTTACATACCTTCAAAAATCTTGTCAATGGAATAGTGATGTGTCTATAGGATCTGGTTAAGGACTCGGCCTGAGAGGATGTGAGTTGAATACAATTTGTGGGCGACTGTATGGTGACGCACCTGCACTAACTGGTCGTCAGTATAGTCACGCACTGCGGCATGTCCTCGTAGTACCGGTGAGCTTAAATGTTCCTAAAAGGAAACTCGTCAACGATAACGTCACACAGACCATGGAACAAGGCCATTTGGCCGACACAAGCGTTACATAGCGCACCTAAGCTCTTCTAAAAAAGCGCCTGCTGTCTCTCCTCGACACTACAGTCACACACCAAGTGCAGTGGACCCTGGTAAAGACAATGTGGTACTTGCCTGCAGTATCTGCTCGACGGTACGATCACGTAAACAGTGCAGCAGGGCCTCGTAATGACGATACAGGTCATCTGGTACTTGGCACCTCAACTGTCTTGCCGCCTGGACCGCGTAGTACACAGGCTCCTGCACGGCCGCCCAGGGACTCAGCGCCGACCCAGACATGAGAATGGCTCGCTTGAACAGTCCTGCTCCTGTGTGTACAGAGACATCAACCTGTGAGAATTAGGAGAGACAAGCAAAGAGGCATCAAAATTGCACATCAGAATGATGCCACTCATGGCCGAAAATTAAGAAGTGAATGTAGGGATGATTAACGGAAGACGACACACATGTGAGTTTCTATCATATTACGAAAATATAACATTGTGAAAGTTTAGTCCAGTTTGAAAAGGCTGTGATTTTGTTGGTAAGGATTTTTAGTGAGTGCATGGATCAAGGTGAGATGCCTTAAGATTGGTGGAATGCATGTATAGCGCCATTGTACAAAGGCAGGCGGGATAAAAGTGAGTGTTCAAGCAACATATGTATAAGTTTCTTGAGTATCCCTGGTAAGTTGTATGGAAGGGTACTGACCGAAAGGATAAATGCATTCACAGAGCATCAGATTGAGGAGGAGCACTATGGTTTCAAGAAGTGGAAAAGGATGTGTGTGGATCAAGTGTTTCATTTAAGGACGTGTGAAAAATAATTGGAAAAACAGATAGACTTCGATAAAGCATGTGATAGGGATGAAAGAGATGACTTCTCGAATGTCGTAAGAATATACGGTGTGGGAGGAAAGATACCAAAAGCATCGAGAAGTTTCTATCATGGGTGTAGGGCATGCGAACGAGTAGGAAGAGAGGAGAGTGAGTGGTTCCGAGTGAAGGTTGGCCTGAGGCAGGGTTGTGTGATGTCATCATGGTTGTTCAGTTTGTTTATGGATGGATTTGTGAGGGAGGTAAATGCGAGACTCTTTGAGAGAGGGGCGAGGATGCAGCCTATGTGGAATGAAAGGGTTGTCTGCTGATGATACGTCACTGATTGCAGAAGTTAGTGACTTAAGTTTGGAAGAATGTTTTAAAGGAGGAAGTTGAGATTGGATGTGAATAATAGAAAAGTTATTAGGTTTGGCAGGGTTGAGGGACAGGTTAGTTGGGGTGTGGGTTTGAATTGAGAAAAACTGAGGAAAGTGAAGCCTTTTAGATACCTGGGAGTGGACATGGTAGCAAATGGAACCGTAGAAGTGGACCGGAGTTATAGGATGGATGGTGGTGCGAAGGTTTTGGGACCAATGGAGAATGTGTGGTAAGAGAGATCGTTATCTGGGAGAGCAAACATGGGTTTGTTTTGTAGGAATAGTAGTCCCAACAGTATTAAATGGATGCAAGGCATGAGTAACAAATGAGGCGGTGCGGAGGAGGGCGGATGTATTGTAAATGAAATGTATGAGGACAATAAGTGTGTGAGATGTTTGGTAATAAGAAAGGTTTGGTTGAGAGACCTGAAGAGGGTTTGAAAAAGAGGATAGATTTGTCAGAAGTGGAGGGAACAAGAAATGGGAGACCAAATTGGAGATGGAAGGATGGGGTGAAAACGATTTTGAGCGATCAGGACCTGAACATACAGGAGGGTGAAAAGTATGCAAGGGATATAGTGAATTGGAACGATGTGGTATAT